>NC_134585.1:39905149-40208899 GCF_037038515.1 Microtus pennsylvanicus
AAGTGTTGGGATTAAAGGTGTGTACTAGGACACAAAACAACTCTCTTCCTTTTTTGTTTTTTGCTTTAAGAACTTCAACTTTCAGCTTGCATATATTTTTAACACACTTTAAACCATTCAGAAATTTTCTTTGTCTTTGAATCTCTCTTTACTGTATATCTCTCTTTTTATGACCACATGAGTCTATAATTTACCAAGCAATCTCAGTAGGACTAAAGACGTGCCTTTGATGGCTAGATGTAGCCCATTCCTTAGCTTTCCAGCCTCATGGCTGATATACAGGCTGCAGCCATGTTTATAGCCACACCTCTATGGCGTTTCAAGGTTCCTGCCAGCCAGCGAGCTACAACAGACAACACTCAAGTCCTCTCTCAGTAGCCGGCCCTCCTGCCTCAAACAGTCAGAGTTTGCCCTGGCAGGATGGCCCAGAAAGCCAGCATTTTTAAACAGCGCAGCTTTTTTCCTGCTACGGCTGAAAACCGAAAAGCATGTGTTCAGCTTTTCGTCAACACCGTTTAAGTGTTTTGTGGCAGGACCTCTTAATGAGCTGCAGGCTTTGCAGCTAAAGCTGAGTCAGGAAGCCTCTCTTAGATGAGGCGCTTGCTTGCCTCTAGCAAGCAGAGTAGACCAGAGAAATTGTCACAATCAAGAAAACATGCTTTACTCTTTCCCAAGCTTTCTCAGGCTTTCTGTGGACTCAGTTAGCCACACGTCTGGGCGTCATTTGTAGTAATAAGAGCGGCGGCGGGGCTATGTCCCCAAAACCCCAGCCGCCTGCCCTGCCCGGCTAGCTTTACCCGAAATAATTACACAGACACTGTATTCATTTAAACACTGCTCTGGCCCATTCCTATCTAGCCTCTTCTAGGCTAACTCTCGCACCTGGACTAGCCCATTTCTTATCATCTGTATAGCACCGGTCTTACCGGGAAGATTCTAGCCTAAGTCCATCCTGGGTCGGAGCGTCATAGCGTGTGTCTTCCCTGGAGCAGGTAGCATGGCGTCTCTCCTGCGTCTGCTCCGGAGAGCTGTCGGGTCTGACCTCACTTCCTCTTCCTCCCAGCGTTCTGTTCTGTCTACTCCTCCCACCTATCTCCTAACCAATGAGAGCCAAGCAGCTTCTTTTATTTTAACCAATGACCTTCCTCCATCAAGTGCCTGTTGTTCAAAAGGTTACACATGCTCCAGTAGACTGCCCTACACATCAGAACATAGAGAACATTTGAACATATAGAAATCAGATCATTTGTATATACTTCTTTTTAAATAATAGCATACATGTTGGGTGGAAAATTGTATGGGTTGGATAGTAGAAAAATGGGATGCAAAGGAATGGTTTAGTTTTGAGCAAAACTTACTATATGCATTATGATATTCTCAAATAAACCCCATTATTACTCTCTCAGTACCTCTTATGACTTCTATGAGTGAGATTGTCACTAACACCTCTAAATAAGGAAGTGAATCTCCTCTGTATATACCATGCCTTTCCATGTCATATGGTGTCGCAGGGCAATAATGCTAGCATAAGCAGATGCATGCAAACTCACAATGAGTAAGCAAAATTGGCCAAGCTAACCTGGCAGGAGACCAAAAGCATGGTAAGTTATGATGCACGCTTCTAGTCAATCAAAACACACCGGCAGTGACCGCCAGTTTCAAAAGGACCAGCCAGAAATGTTCATGTTATAGCTTAATTTCCCTAAGCCCATAAAAAGCCCTGACCATTTTACAATAAAGAGCTTATGCACTGGACTCTCTCAGAGTCTGTGTTGTTGCCTCTGCAACTTCTCACACCCTGACATGCGGCAAACAGGGATCACACAACAGGCAACAGCAACAAGTTTGCAACAACTAAAACATGGTTAATTATAACATATTTCTTTGTCTTTCTGTGATACAGAAGTTATGAGAATGTAGGAATATCTTCATTTATCTAGTACTTTATCTCCAGGACCTAAAACATTCCCTGATGGGCAAAAAGTGAGTCCTCTTCATTGAGCTGTTGAATTAATGAAAAGTTGAAATGACACAGGAATGGCATTGCTACTGTTCTAACACTTATTCTACATTGTTTTTAAAAACTTAACTCTGAGAAGGCAATTCTTGTAGTATTATTTTAACTAGAAAATCACTGAATCAGCAATGGCTAGTGAAAACATTTTAAGAATGTTTGAGTTCTTAATCAAATATGATATAAATATATTATCAACTAGTTTTAACGAATTCAATAATATTTGAGATATTTTAGAGGAGACTATCTCTGTTATTAAAAAATGACTCAAGAGCACAATATCTTTGCTACCAATCTCTGTGTTATAGTTTAATCATTAAATAATTAATACTCAATTCCTATAAAACATTATGATAAATACTCAACCAGAATCTGAAGAAGAGAGGAATTTAATACAAGTCTCAAACTGTATGGTTGGCAAATCAGAAAAGAGCTCAGAATTTAAGACCAGGTACTGCTCATACAGAGGACTCGAGGTAGACTCTAGCTCCAGCTCCTTTGTATCCTGTGCTCCCTTATGGGTTCTAAGAGCATCTGAAATTACTTGCAATTGTGTTATATCTAAATTTCCTCTGAGACAAACCATTTCACCTTTGATTGATTCTAATTGAAGATTCAGGATGCTCTAAAAGGAGATAAAACTTTTTGTACTGAAAGGAAGCTGCTTAAGTTCAGGTTGTGGACAACTCAGAGCCTTCCAAAGTTCTTTGAAATGGACAAGATTCACTAAATCCTTACCTCCTTAATTGTAGGTTAGCAGTAAGAACTGTTGAGAGTGAATGTCTACTGGCCATGCTGTTTGGAAGACTCTCAGGGAAGATGAACTCCCTGGGAGAGAAAGAAGAGCAGAGCTACCTAGAAGGGGTGGAGGTCAGCTGTGCGTCCTTGAAGAGACTCAGACCAGCTGAGTTGCTAGGAAAGAACACTAACTATTGACCTGCCTGAAGTTCTGTAGTAGGGCCTCTTTTTAAGCTTTTTTGAGCTTTCACCTGTGAAAGGGTCAGCTTTTAGCTGTCTTTGAGTCATTCTTTAAATAATCCATCACCCATACTTATATAAGTAAGTCAAATAGAACTCCTTGGTTCACTTAGTTGGCTTTGGCTTTAGGTGGTATCCTTGTACTGTTATTGGTTTCCAAGCTCATTGGGTGCATAGAAATTTGATCATATCTTGCCAAGAGTAATGTTATATCATTTATCCAGTACTTTATCTCTGGGACCTAAAACATTCAGAGATAAAGTACTAGATAAATATATATTTGAGAGCGAGAGATACTAAAATGATTGAATGAAAAGGAATTAGTCAGGATTCAGGGTAATATTATCAGAAGAATCAGATGGATCAATACCACAGTTACCTTAGAGTAGAATCCACCTACGGACATTAGCAGTTGCTTGGGTGTGTATCTAGCAGCTAGTGAATATGAAATGTCAAAGGAACCCCAATAATGAAGGAATGTTTGGGTAGTACAGGAGAATTTGGTTTAAGAGAAGGACTATATAATTTGAAAATTAAATGTCAATAAAATAAACTACAAAGTACAGAGATTTGTGCCTATGCTATACAAGGTTCGGAAATCCAGAGTAATTTTAATTACCAAGACATAAATAGAATACTATTTAATTTAAATTGTAATAAAATAGTAATTCTATAATTAGTATCATTTTATACTTTCAAAATGACATGGGACTTCAACATGTATCTTGTAGGTGTCAGTGACTAAACAGATATGAAATTAAACATTTTTGATTTTGTCATATATATATCAATAGTGAAGATATTTAGACTCCTCACTCTAAACATAGGTCAATTTTAACTTTTAATACTTTAATTTCAGATAACGATTCTTTGTTTCAGGAATAAAGATCAAAGAAACATTATCACATAACAAGAGACCATGGGGATATAAAGAGCAGATAACAAAATGATAATATCACTACAGTAGAGAAACCCCATGACTGTGAACTTGAAAACTTGACATTTGAAGTTGCACTTGCGGAGATTGATAATTTGGCTGAGGAAGGCTCTTCCAGCTTGAATGTAGGTAAGAATTAAAAAAGGAACTTCACCTTCTCTTCTACGAATGATGACTTTCCACATTATATCACATTAATGTGAGAATTCTTCTGAAAGACACATTTACTAAGAATGAAAGTCGCCAATAGAAATAAAGATCCTTGAACTGCTGTCTTTTATTCTCATCTTCAAAAATCAGCAAGTGAGGCCCATTCTCAACAGCAAGTCTAGGTGGCTCCAATCAGACCAGACATAGAAAGATTCTATAGAGTATGACCTTAATTTTGTCTGGTTGCTTTGAGAAGAATGGACTTCCTGAATTTGACTGAGAAACTTCTTTTCACTGAAGTGCTTTGAAAGCTACTTCTGTGTACAGCAGATTTGCCATAATAGAATTCTAAGGATCTTTTCTGTCTCAATACTTCAGCCCAGATAACTTCAAACACTTTTAGTTCTGCCTCCTATAAGGGACAAATTTGTTCAATCAAGTTAAATCACTGAACAAGCTCAGCTCCAAAAGCACTCTTGTTTTACTTAACTGCTAATATTCCAAGGTAATTAGTATCAGAAGTTCAATATTCTCCCTAAAACTTATAGACAAATATTTGCACAATTATATATAAAAACAAAAATATTTAAGAAGCCAAATGAAATGAATGTATTTGGCCTTCTTCTTAAAACAAACATTAGTATAAATATTAAAGAAAAATAATTACTTTGATTGGACAAGGGTTGATCAATAAGCTACCTTTGGACATGATGTGTTCTCTAGTGTTATCTGATGTATAGACAGACACATGACATGTAAGCACATATCCAAACCCTTTGATTCAGCTCACTTTTAACATTGCCCAATAATTTTGCCCTATTTGTTTCACAGCTACTCTTTCTTCTTTAATCAATTATTCTTTAAAAGAATAATAGTCTTTTGTGATTTTACATACCAATCCTAATTCCCACTCCCTCCTTTAATCTTGATTCCTCCACCTTCCCCCGACCCTACAGCCATCTGGTCATCTGAGATGGTAAGGCTTCCCATGGGGAGTCAACAAAGTCTAGCACATCACTGGGAGGTAGAATCAAAGCCTTCCCCTACATGTAGGCAGAGCAAGGTATCCCTCTAAAGAGATTGGACTTTACAAAGCCAATTCAAGCAGTAGGGATAAATCCTGGTCCCATAGCCAGTGGCCCAACATACTGCCCCAAACATATAACTGTCACCCACATACAGAGGGTTTAGTTTGTTCCCATGCTGGTTTCCTTGGCTGTCAGTCTAGAGTCAGTGAGCACCCATTAGCTCAGGTCAACTGTTTCAATAGGTATCCCCATCGTGGTCTTGACTCCTTTGCTCATATTATTGCTCCTCCCTCCTTTCGACTGGACTCTGGGAGTTTATACCTGTGGTTTTCTGTGAATCTCTGCATCTGCTTCTATCAATTGCTGGACGAAAATTCCATAATATGGGTTTTTCTTCATTTCTCCATTTATGTATTCAGTGACATTTTCTGTTCCCATTTGTTTCATTTGTCTTGAATCCTTATTAAATATACTCAATCATTTTTTTGTTTCATTTCCAAATACTTTCCCAGATGGTCACACTATTACTTTTTATTGAATATTTACTGGTAAATCATTTGATATTAGAATGTAGGAAACAATCTTTCATATGTATAATTTAATGATGTAGAAATATATCCATCCTGCTTTTTTACGTACAATTTTAGCTTGAACTGTCAAAATACAGAGATTTTTTTTTTAAGTTGTGCTACCAGGTTCTGGCTATGACAAACAATGCTGCTATGAACATATAGTTGAGCACATGTCCGTGTGCACAATTGAGCATCCTTTGGATATATATCCAAAGGAGGTATTACTGGGTTTGAGGAAGGTTGTTTCCTAATTTTCTGAGAAATCTCCACACTGACATCCAACGGGACTGTACCAGCTTACATTCCTACCAGCAATGAAGAAGTGTTCCCTTTAACCCACAACCTCTCCAGCATAAGTTGTCATCAGTGTTTTTGATCTTGGCCATTCTTACAGGTATAAGATGGAATCTCAGAGTTGTTTTGATTGGCATTTCTCTGATGACTAAGGATGTTGAACATTTCCTTAAGTGTCTTTCAGCCATTTTAGATTGCTCTGTTGATAATTATCTTTTTGGGTGTGTACTTCATTTTTTATTGGATTATTTGGTTTTTTTTTTTTTTGATGACCAATTTTTTTTTGAGTTCTTTGTATATTTTGGAGATCAGACCTCTGTCTGATGTGGGGTTAGTGAAGATCTTTTCCCATTCTGTAGGTTGTTGCTTTGTCTTGTTGAACGTATACTATGCTTTACAGAAGTTTTTCAGTTTCAGGAGGTCCCATTTATTAATTGTTTCTCTCAGTGTCTGTGCTGTTGGGGTTATATTTAGGAAGTGGTCTCCTGTGCCAATGCATTCAAGTGTACTTCCCATTTCCTTTTCTATGAGGTTCAATGTGGCTAGCTTTATGTTGAAGTGTTTGATCCATTTGAACTTGAGTTTTGTGCATGGTGATAGATATCTATTTTTGTTCTTGTACATGTTGATATCTAGTTATGCCTAAGTCATTGGCCAGACAGTGTTGTTGTTAATTTAGGGTTTGTGTGATTATTTGGGTCTGGACAGGCAGGAAACTAAACCACAGTCTTTGTTTACAAATGGTGCCCAAATGTTTGGCAAGATTATCCACATAAAGCACAAGAAAGCTTTTTAATAAAGTGGTGGGGGACTCGAAAACAGGAGTCAATGGCAACTTCTTGGTAGCTCGTGATAAGAAGAGGTGCATCTCCTTTAATAGAAGGCTTCTTAACTCAGCATTAGTAGCAAAACCTGTCTTATCCTACCTTTAAGAAACAGATTCCTGGTTTATGCTGGTGACACAAATGGATTGGCTTTCTAGGGATGTCCTGCTGGGAAGCATTTGAATGGGGTTGGTATGCAGCATGCTTTAAGTTAGTTGGTGGCAGCCTGGGCCAACTGTTTCCCAGAGTTGGTGTGGTAAACATGACTTTCAGAACTGGTGATAAATGGACCTTTGTCATGATGGAAATCTGAGCAGGGAGGAACCAAGAGCCAAAGCAGCCACTTTGGTCTTAGCCCTGCCTACTTAACAGTTTACAACCATGATCAAAAAAAGGACTACAAATACAAAATAAAGACAGATTCAGACAGAGATAACCCTCTGATAGAATCACAGTGTTTTTAAATAAAGTACTTGGGCTAAAGAAAAAAGAAAATAGGTATAGGCAATTATAGAAAAAAAAAACAGTTTTAACAAATAAAGCATAGTCTTTAAAGAGACAGTAAAAATAGTATAAAACAAATAAACCATGCAAAATAGAAAATACACAGAGTCTGGATTATATATATTATTGTGTTTTCATAGAACTTTTTGACTTCAAGAGACATTTGATTCTGGGGAATGCTAAGCTAACATATACATTTAAAAGGTATTTTGACGTCAAGATTTTAGTCTAAGGATATGTTACTTTGGAAAAGAGGTTCTGCTTTTGATACCACAGAAAATGGGAACCTGTGGATTCCTTCCAGGCTGATGTGGTTTAATGGAACAAAACCCCCTGAAAGGTCTCTGTTAACCCAAGAAATACTTCTCCCAACAAAAAACGGGAAGCAGTTTGGAGAAAACAACACCAAAATGTCCAAAATAATTAATTATAATTTTTCTCACTTAAAGAGGGTTGATTATAAATGATTAATGGACACAGTCAATTTCTAAAAATATAATAAAGGAAATATGATATAGAGATTTATTTGATACAAAAATGAGCTTTCTGTAAAGAAGGACCAGTTCAAACGTGGAAACTGACTCTCATGTGGCATAGTAGTAAAGTCTGTTAAATGGGAATCGGGGGACATAATATTAACACCTTTATAAGAAAAAGACACATATAATGTCTAAAATTCCCAACATCAATTAACCTGTTTATTCAATATCATTAGCAATTTTCATTTGCTAAGTAATCTCGTCACCTTTGAGAACATTGCTTGGCTTTAGCCTTTAGAAGTATAGTTCGACATGGCACGTCACTTTGCTCCAGTGGACACCATAGTAACTATGATAGAATGGCTGAAATAATGATTTTTAAATTACCTCTAAGTAATATTTTTATATAAAAGTATGAAAGCATTTTTATCTCTTAAGCTGACAAAATTTATTATTTTGTATCTTTTAAAAATAGCTTTTTATTTCAAATGAATTTTACTCAGAGTATGCATCACAAAAGTTGATAATAATTTAGCATTAATATGTAGGTTGGTTCTAACTTCAGTATTTTCTACTGTTGTGAACCATTTTAAGTGACAATAATTTTATCTCAATTTTTGAAGGTTTTTTTTTTTAAATAACCCTCTGCTAATGCTAAAAGTTCCTCAAAAAAACCCAAAATGAAGAAGTTACAGTTTGGCTGACACCTAAGTAAAGTGATAGAAAATTATTATCTGAGGATTTTTGCCCAGATTCCAACCAAAGAACAGTCCATGTATTAATTTTGAAGTTCTGAAATAAATGTTTTCTACTTCTAATTGAGAAATTTTAATACAAAGGCCTGTATTCAGACTTCAAAGATTGAAATACTTTCATGTACATAATAGAAAATCTTAAGAATGAAACTCACTCCTTAACAAATTTATTTATGTTATCCTTTAAAGCCATATCTTTGAGTAGCTTGGATAAGGTATTTATAATGAACTTGTAATTATATGTAGTCATCTAAAGATTTCCTACCTGTGGTATTGACAATTGGTCAGTACTCACAGATTTATTATATTATATTATAGCATTTTAGCATTTTGACCTTGGATATTATAGCATTTTAGATTTTGACTTTGGAATGGTGAGGCTTTTATTGTGTAGATATGAAATGTCCATCAAAAGCTTATAACGACTAACCAAAATAAATAAATAAATAAATAAATAAAACAAAACAAAAGCTTATAACATGAAGTGCTCAAAGGTGAGTCTTTTGGAAACTCAGAGGGTTCTGATATCATCAGTGGGTCAATGGATGAATCCATAATTTGATGGTGCTTCTGGAAACTTTGGAATTAACTTGTAACCTACAGGAAAGAAATAGTTCAGGAGCAGACAGCTCTAGGAAATGATGAACAGTCCCTGGTCTCATTTGCTGAGTCTCTACCCACTGTCATCAGGAAGTGAGCTTATCATGCCATAGCACATCATGGTGATATTCTTCCTCATTAAAATAATGAGAAGTCATGCAACAATTTCTGAAATCTTATTTCTATTAACATTATTTTGAAATACATTCATAACAATAACAAATGACAAGCATAGTGAAGCTGTATTTTGACTCTGGACAAAATCAAGATAGAGATAGAATTAATTATAAACTTAAGATTGTTGTAAATTGATACTGATCTAAAAATCTGAAAAGCAGGCTATTTTTTCTTGGTTATATGTGTGCATGTGTTTCATATATATAATTTTAAAAAGCAGCTGGAAAGATGGCACTGTGTTTAATAGTACTTCATGGTCTTGATGGCTACCAACATTTACTTCTCAGACTCCACATAGTAGCTCACAATCATCTATAACTCCAGTTCTAGGGGATCTGATGCCTTCTGTCTTCTGCACATACAGTATATATGTTGTAAACCTAGATTATGCAAATAAAACATTCATACTCATAAAATAAAAAATAAATTTAAAAGGAATTTTGAGTAATTTCAACAAATTTTAAAATATTCCAATTTTGGAGAAGAGCTAAATGATTATGTATTTAATGAAATTTTTGAAAAATTATTCATTCGGTTTTTATTCATCTATTTCATAAAAATTATAAATTAAATTGATTTTTTGTGAATTTAATATAATAAAGAATAGGTTTATAATCTGAAATAAAAACACAATATAAATAAAGTAATAAATTGTTTCATGTACAATTTACTATGACATTTTTTAGAATGTTTTCTTTAAAAATTAGAATTAATCTAAAATATTTAAACTAGACAGCTGCATACATGCAAATAATATTCATGAAAAAAATCATTCATGAAAAAAATAAACACAATCATAATTCTTTGTCAGGGTCCAGCTCCGACATTAATCATTTCTTGTGCCAGAGTGGAAGTGTGGGTATAAATAAGGCACAATTTACACAACAGTATTGGGAGGGAGATTCAGTGATCATTCAAATCCTGAAATCACCCACATTACTTAGCAAACAGCTTTTATATCATTGTAAACTGAGGGGGAGGGTAACAAACTAAATTACCATTGTTTTTTAGGTAGTTGGGGAATGACTTAAGTCACTTCTTGTCTGTACCTGTTTTGTCATGCCTATGCCTGTTTCGTTATGTAGACTGAAACCACCCCCTTCCTAGGTGATCTCCTAATATATAATAGAAAGAGCAGAAAACCATTAGCATATCCTGACCACTTGTTAAAATGGCCTCAGCTATACTATCAAAAAGCCAGGTGACCACCTCCTCTGTGGAAGGTACAAATTATGCCTTGTAGGTTGCTCAGAATTGTTTGACTGCCAGACAAGGTAGGAATGGGCCTACAATTTTTGGCCCCTACATTCCTAAATCAAGGAACTCAGGAGCAGGAGTGAATGAGGATTACATGAGATATTGGAACAATCAAGTCAATTATGAATTAGACTGTTAAGGTCAACCCATTATGTCTGTTCTTGTTATTGTCCAGTGATCTTTTATCTCATCATAGTTGTCTCTCCTAATAAGACACACCCGTCTGCATATTGATCTGATGGCACATGCTAGGAAGTAAGTGCAGCTCTTACACATTAAATTATTTTATATTATCATATGTTTCCTTTTGTTTTATTTCCTCTTCTTTAAGACTCTTGTAATTTTGTAGATAAAAGCCTTATGTATTTGAAATCTACCTGCAAAAAAATTGTGTATGTACATTAATGTTTATGATATACCTTTTGCTAGGTACATTTATTTAAAACATTTATATTTTGAACATAGCTACATAGATACCTATTGATGGCCTAAGATATCTAATATTTTCAAATCTGGGTTCAATAATAAAATATTCCTGACCTATCTTATGGTAACCACTGTAAGTATACTCATTGATCTCATACAGTCTTTGTTAACCTGGGTTAACAGGTAGATGGTTGAAATGAACAATACAGAGTACCTTAGTTTTTAGTTAGTTATTTTTTGTCTGAACATTTATTCAATACAGTTTGTTGTTTTTAGTCCAAACTAATATATTTTGTAAAAATTCTAGAAAGATATTTAACATAGAATTTTAAATATTTGAATTGAATGTGTGAAAAATGAACACATTTTTAATCTTCATCTGAAATTCCAGATATCACTACTTTGAAAATTTAATGTTCATGTCATAGAATGACTTTTCATCAAAATAAATACCTTTAAAAATCCATCATATTAATATATCTTACAAGGTTTTATTGATGTCATAAATTAAAAGTAACAAAACTCTACTTTGGTTATAAGCAAATGATTAAGACTGTTACAGATTCATATGAGTTAGCTGCTGTGGCCAGCACAACAGTAGGCAGCACAGTGACCTGATAAGGAGGACATTGGTAGACAGAGACACAGAGTTCTGGTTTGCCTCAGGAATGAGAAAAAAAATTCACAGCTAATTACAGTTAACACTAAAAACAAAGGTTGTAGCAATTGGACTTATGAACACTTTGTCTTATTTTCTGAGCTCATTCTTCAGCCTTTCCCCATTCTTGTGGTCATCTTATCCCTGGGGGACATCTTTTCTTTTGAAGTTATCTCATGCCTGCCACTTTCTAGAGTCATATATTTTCATTTTGTTAAAGGAATTACAGACCATTTGGACATTAAAAGTTAGTGTCATGATATTCTTAAGTCAGAGCAGAAGGACTTGTCTAAACTCTTAGGTAGCCTGCACCTCACATTTGCCTTGTTTCTATGGCCCAAACCTGATTGCGTGGTTGAGAATAAAACAGATGGATACTAAGAGTCTTCAATCCAATGAGACAACTGAGCTAAAGCTACTCTAATCCTTTGAAATGCTTACAAGGGAACCTGATTAAATATCTCCCTGGTAAGTAAACAAACCTTGATTTTACTCTGGAGAAAGACACTAACTATTTTTAAAAAATACAGTCTATATAAGCATAACTGATGATGCAGTCTGTGAAGGAGACAAAAGGTTATCAAACGTGCCTAAAGGAAGATGTACACAGGTAATAAACATACCGGAAATGGTGTTCTAGCAATATCCTGAACAGATATATTTACTGTTTGGGTTGGGGGGGATTGGTAGACAGTTGTTTCCAACCCCAAAAGCAGGCTACATTTGTATTGCTCATTCAGCAATTATAGTGGTGCCTATTTAAAGAATAAGTGAAAAGTGACGCCTGGTGTGTGCGTTCCTGCCCAAATCATGTGCTAACCCCATAAAGAAAAGTTTACAATTCTAAGTATACAAGGTCAGTGATATGCAGGGGTAGGCAAGATTGACAGTTATTCAAAATAAGCCATCTATAATGTCTAAATGTTTGGCATCTCTTAGGTTCAAGATAGCTTTGAGTAGATCAGGGCAATTGCTAACAGCAGTGTAATGATGGATTCATTTTAATTGTCTAGATTTTGCTTATAGAGAACTGTTAGGTTTAACTTAAGGTTGCTATGGAAATGATGAGTAAGCAGGGTCAGCAAGTCCAAAGCTAGATGCTGTCAAAGCTGAAAAACTGAATAAAACTCTTGTTCATAATCTGTTTTCTTGGTAGCAATTAGGTTTTGAATATGCATAAACACATCCTTGTAGTGACATAGAATTATTACCTACTGGTAGAGAGTATGTTTGTAAATACTTTCTTAAGAATATTCACTAATTTTCATCCAGGGTTGGGTTATGCTTAGTAACCTTTACAACTTCTATTTGTGGATCACATATGAAGTAAAAGCCATGTGAGTAGGTATTTATTATAGTGGAATTCCTAAAAAGCAATGTGATTCCATTATCTTCTGGCATAGCTGTATTAGT
The DNA here is from genome assembly GCF_037038515.1 of Microtus pennsylvanicus. Lineage (NCBI taxonomy): Eukaryota > Metazoa > Chordata > Mammalia > Rodentia > Cricetidae > Microtus > Microtus pennsylvanicus. The sequence goes on from NC_134585.1 coordinate 39,918,216, forward strand.
ATATTTTGATTCCTATACAAACCTTCTGAAACAATCCCCATTCTAATAAGATTTGCAATTAAAAATAGCACCTGAGAAACCACCAGAACCCAGCGACCTCACAACAGGAGGACATGAACAATTTAATCAAGAAGAAGTAGAAAAAATTGATGTTATGAAAGTGATAGAGGCCCTTAAACAGCATGTAAAAAATGCCCTTATAGAAATGGATGAGAAGTATAACAAAAAGTTTGAAGAACAGAATAAATCAGTGAATGATACCCAAGGAAACCAAGGAAAAACAATCAAGCAGATAATGGAAACAGTTCAAGACTTGAAAAATGAAATGGAGGCAAAGAAGAAAACACAAACAGAGGGCCGGCTGGACATGGAAAAATCTAGGTAAACTAATAGAGACTACAGAAACAAGCACAACCAGCAGAATACAAGAGATAGAAGTAAGAATCTCAGATTCTGAAGATAACATAGAGAAAATAAATGCACTGATCAAAGAAAACAGCATGTCCAACAAACTCTCATCACAAAACATTCAGGAAATATGGGACACAATAAAAAGACCAAACCTAAGAATAATTGGAGTAGAAGAAGAAGAAGTGCAGCTCAACGGTCCAGAAAATATATTTAATAATATTATAGAAGAAAACTTTCCCAACCTAAAGAAAGATGTACCTATGAAGGTTCAAGAAGCATACAGAACACCGAATAGTCTGGATCAAAAAAAAAAAAAACAAAAACATCCCCTTGCCATATAATAATCAAAACACAAAGCATACAGAATAAAGAAAGAATATTAAGATCTGCAAAGGAAAAAGGCCAAGTTACTTATAAAGGTAAACCTATCAGACTTACACCTGACTTCTCTATCACAAACCAAGGAGTCCAACAATAACCACAATAACTCAAACATCTAGAAACCCTTCACCAGCACAACTCAAAGAAAGGAAACACACAAACTCTACTACTAAAAAAGTGACCGGAATTAACAACCACTGGTCATTAATATCACTTAATGTCAATGGGCTCAACTCACCTATAAAAATGCACAGGCTAAGAGATTGGATACGAAAACAGGACCCAACATTCTGCTGTTTACAAGAAACATACCTTAACTACAAAGAAAGGCACCTACTCAGAGTAAAGGGATGGGAAAAGGTTTATCAAGCAAATGGACCTAAGAAACAAGCAGGTGTGGCCATACTAATTTCTAACAAAGTTGACTTCAAACTCAAATCAAGCAGAAGAGATGGAGAGGGACATTTTATACTCATAAAAGGAACAATTCATCAGGATGAAGTCTCAATCCTGAATATCTATGCCCCTAATATAAAAGCACCCACGTACGTAAAAGAAACATTACTAAAACTCAAGGCTGCCATCAAACCGCACACACTAATAGTAGGAGACTTCAACACTCCTCTCTCACCAATGGACAGGTCAATCAGACAGAAACCTAACAGAGAAATAAGAGAATTAATGGAGGTAATGAATCAAATGGACTTAACAGACATCTATAGAACATTCCACCCAAATAGAAAAGAATATACCTTCTTCTCGGCAGCTCATGGAACCTTCTCGAAAATTGACCACATACTGTGTAACAATGCAAACCTCCACAGTTATAAAAAAAAATATTCGTAACCTCCTGTGTCTTATTAGATCACCGTGGATTAAAGTTAGAATTCAACAACAATGCTACCACCAGAAAGCCTACAAACTCATGGAAACTAAACAGTCAAATACTAAACCACACCTGGATCAAGGAAGAATTGAAGAAAGAAATTAAAGTCTTCCACGAATTCAATAAAAATAAAGAAACAACCTACTCAAACTTATGGGACACTATGAAAGCAGTCCTAAGAGGAAAGTTCATAGCACTAAGTGCCCACTTAAAGAAAACAGAAAAAGAACACATTGGAGACTTAACAGCCCACCTGAAAGCTCTAGAAAAAAAAAGAAACAGATTCACCTAGGAGGAGTAGAAGACTGGAAATAATCAAACTGAGGGCTGAAATCAACAAAATAGAAACACAGAAAACAATCCAAAGAATTAATGAAACAAAAAGCTGGTTCCTGGAGAAAACCAACAAGATTGATAAACCCCTATCCAAACTAATCAAACGGCAGAGAGAGAATATGCAAATTAATAGGATCAGAAATGAAAAGGGGGATATAACCACAGACACAAAGGAAATTCAGAGAATCGTTAGATCTTACTACAAAAGCCTGTATGCCACAAAACTGGAAAATGTAAAGGAAATGGACACTTTTTTAGATAAATACCATATACCAAAGTTAAACCAGGACCAGGGGAATGACCTAAATAGACCTGTTAGTCGCGAAGAATTAGAAGCTGTTATCAAAAACCTCCCTACCAAAAAAAGCCCAGGGCCAGATGGTTTCAATGCGGAATTCTACCAGAACTTCCAAGATGACCTAATACCTATACTCCTTAATGTATTTCACAATATAGAAACAGAACAGCCATTACCAAATTCCTTTTATGAAGCTACAGTTACTCTGATAACAAAACCACACAAAGACTCAACCAGGAAAGAGAATTACAGGCCAATCTCACTCATGAACATCGACGCAAAAATCCTCAACAAAAATAGCACCTGAGTGGTACCAAAACTCACCTGGTCACCATGGAAACCCAGCTGATGTTCTACATATATGGGGTGTTGCATTATGTACTTATATTTCTAGCCAACAAGTAAGAACTCTTTCTTTAGTACTCAAGATTCCTAATACAGCTGCTCCCAGAGTAGATCAATGAAACCCTTACTTTAAGATATACAGGGAACTTCCCCTGATCAAAAGAAAGCATTACCTCAAGACATAGAGGACTCTTCCTTTCAAGGCCTTTATGTCTAGACTCATAAATCATTACAGTTCTGGAGTCTCTGACCTTGTGGAAAATTAAGTTGAAAGTATTAAGACTAATAATTTTACATTGTTTCTTTAGTTTTCTTGAAGAATTATTTCATTAGCATAATGTTATAACAAAATGGAACAGTGGTGTTCCACATTTCATTTTCACTCTCCCAATAACTGTTTTTCTAGTCCAGTTCTGCTTTCATATGTTAAAATTAGGCATGAAAAAATACATTGTGATGGTTCATTTTATGTGTCCCCTTGTTGTACTCTTGAGTGGCTTGATATCTGGGGAAGTATTGTTTCTAGTGTTTCTGTCAGAGTGTTTGTTTGAATTTAAAATGTATATTATACTGATTACAAAATGTCTATCACAGTGCAAGTCACCCTCATTGGCTCTGCCTAGGGTGGGAAGAAAATAAGTATCTGGAGAATGAGATATAATCTCCCCCCCTTACCTCTCATCTTTGCCTTCCCCCTCTTTTTCCTCCCCCTTTTATTCCTTTTTTTCTAATCATTTTTTCCTTCATCTTTACTTTATCTCCACTTCATATCTTTCTAGTGGACTATATGTTTTTCCAGTCCTGGGAAATGATGTAGAAATTATCTCATTGACTGTCCTCAGTGATTACATTTTCTTCTGTATATCTGAGGTCTCTAATTTCCATAACTGTATGGAAATTTTAATTTTACATAGGCTCATGATTCTGTTCTTCTGGAGAGTCCTGACTGATACAGACAGAACAAATATCAAAAGAAGGACAAGTTATAAACAGTTCAGGGGCCTAGGCCATGGTCAGTAGAGAAAATGTATGAAGGTAGAACAGAAGCATTGCAGTCAATCTTTCAAGGTCAATCTACTCTCCACAATTCAACAAGGTCACTCCAATATGGATAAGTCACATGACAGTATAAGAATCCAACTTGGATAACACCCATAGCAAAGGTTATGGAAGATCAGATAAAAACTTTAGAGTACATCTCCAGAATATATCAGCAACATTGACAGCAATTATGTTTACATTCAGGCAAATCTGAAGTGCAGACATGAATGCCACCTTCTGGAATAGTTCATGTTTTAGTTTTGTATATTTTAACTACAGATTTATTTGAAAGAAGTATTATTTTACTATTCAAGAAAATATTGATAAATATTTATGCAATATTATGCAAATTAATGTTCACGATCTGTTGTGAATCATTCCCAAGAGAAATAAACCTATTCATTTAAGTTTATTTATTATGCTTTTCTATATGAAAATTTCATTATACATTGAAGTAAAGTGAACAAAGGTATTTGTAATTCTATTTAGACTTAAATAGTACACTTCAAATGCACATTGGATCAGATTTCCAAGACTCTGGAGAATGGTGGATTTGTCTGTGAGCACTAGAATCAAAAGATGCCAGTATCGTTCACAAAGAGTGATACATATTCAATGAAAAAAATCTAAATAGGATTCACAGAATACAGGTATAAAGTGGTAAAAGGTCCCCAAGTTCATTGATTTACACAAATATTAATGACTCCCAAGTTATACTTTATGAAGAATGTCCTTCTTATGCTTTGGCTATATGTTTCTCTTATTGGTTGATGGATAAAGCTGTTTCAGCCAATGGTGCGGCAGAATACACTTAGGCAGGAAACTAAACAAAGATAGGGAGAGAGAGAAAGTGGAATCGGGGAGATGCCATTAACTGCCCAAGAAGAGAGATGCCAACAGCAGCCTAAGGCGAAAGATGCCAGAATAGAGGTTATGCCCTGGTCATGTGATAATACACAGATCAGTAGAAATAGGTTAAATTATAAGAGAGAGAGCTAGCCAGTAAGACACCTAAGCCATTAGCTGAACAATTGCAACTGATAATAAGCCTCAGATTGGTTATTTCATAAGTGGCTGTGGGGACCCAGTGGGCAGAGAGAGACTGGTCCAGCAGGACTGCTGGGTGAAAAAAATATCCATCTCATTTGAGAATACGTTGTAAAATATCATGTGTCTCTGTGCAAGATCTATCCTGGAAGTGATTAGCAAATCTCCCTCAGTATCACTTAATAACAAAACTTGTTGATTCAGGATTGAACTAATTGATAATATTAGACAAGGCAATAACTTAAAAATGAAGTAAATAGATCTGGGGGTGTAGCTTACTGGTAGAAAATTTATGTGACATACATGAGACCTAGTGATTTATCCTAAACAGTGAAAAAGCAGCTTAAATGTAAATGAGTAAAAACTAACTCCAAATTACACTTTAGAGAGACTTTTAAAGAAGTTTGCTTGAAGCAATATGCTTATTGTCTGTAATTTTGACAGCAATGCTAAAATTATAGGCAAAAACATATAAATCGTGCACATATTTATTTACAGTTCTTACTGTGCCTGTTAGGGAATGAATAAAACCTTCCATGACTCTACTCAATTTTTGCTTACTTCGTAAATGTAAAAATATTTTCAAATTGTAGAGAAAATAAGTAGTGGATGCTTCTTTTTGAATGTTAAAATAGTTTACTTCTTATCATAAGTTCTAAATCTTATCTCTGAAATTCTTAGGTATGGCATTTTGAAAGATGCTTTAGAAAGAAAAATAATAACCATTGTTCTATTTGCTTGCTTTGTATTTTCAGGTTCTCACCGATACTGGAGATCAACGCAAGAATTCCCAAACTAGTGGAATCAAAGAATGTGTGTTAACTCACAATGTTGGGGTGTAGAACGGTGGACAGGTCCTCAATTAGTTAAATTCTAGGTGAAAGAGCTTGTTCCTGTCCAGTAACATAATAGGAATCCTTAGCTACCATTGAAGACATGTTGAATGTTATCATCTGTTCCCGTGTATGCTCTCCCATCCTGGGGATGATGAGTAAATCTCCATAAGTACCATTTACTTAACAAAACCTGCTGACTCTGTATTGCATTAATTGATCTTATTAAACAAAGCATCTATTTAAAAAATTACAACAGAAATGATAAATGCCATACTTTATTATAGATAGATGTATTTATCAAACTCTTAGGATGACGAATAATCCCCACTGCAAGATTATATTCACTGCATTTTAGTCCTTGACAATCATAAATGAATCTCTACACCCACTTTGATCTGCTCTATCTGCTTCCATCTGCTTAAGCTTCTGCAGGAAAAGATTCTAAATTGGAAGTTTCCATTGAGTCCTTCACCTTGGAGCTCAGCAACTCGTTTAGTTTTTGGGTCTTCTTGTCCAGCCATTATATAAAGGCTTTTCCTTGTCTTAATGTATCTTTTCATCGTGGTTAGTTGTTGTCACATAGAGACCTTCCGTTTTCTTAAGGGAAATGAAGGGGGAGAGGATCTGAGGGAGCAGGTAAGTGAGGGGGGAGCTGGGAGGAGCGGAGAAAGGAGAAACTTAGGTCAGGATGTATTGTATGAGAATAGAATCTATTTTCAATAAAAAGGAAGTTTCAAATGAGAAAAACCTCTAATATTTGAAGAAATACATGTAAGATTAATTAGTCAAAGATATCTTATAAATATTTTGTTATATATTAAAACTGTAAAGAATATATACACTTATTATATAAGGAAACAATTCCACAAAAGTATATGCACATATTTAATCTCCCATCTCCATTTCACAGGGTGATAACACACTATGTGATATATTGTACACCACAAACTATTTAAACAGCAAAATGAATCTTTGTATGAGATTCTTTACTACTGATTTTTTTGATGAAAACTCATCAAGCCTTTCATATAAATTCCCCAAACTCTAGATGCTTCTAACAACTCATCATAATATAATGTAGAAATAGTTTAGTCATTTTAATTATTTCTAATCCCATTGAGAACTCTTACAGTTATTCTTAAATAAGCTGCATAAAAATATTCTAATCATTGTGAGAAATGGAGATTCATTAGCAGTCATTCAAGTGAATGGAATTAACTCTTGTCTCTCAGGAAATCTCAGGAAGTAATGTGGAAATTTCTGCACAGATTCTGTTATTATTAATAAAATGGTTATAAAAGAACATTAAAATTTGTTTTACAAACTTTATATTAAATAATTGTTTTTAATTCCATATATGTTCTCTGGAAATGTAGTTCTCATTCATTTATTAGTTTGCTTAAATTTTATGTTATTTTCTTGATTTTTCAGGTGGTGGATATTGTTTCTTATGTACCAATATCATTCAAAACTTTTTAACTACATGAATATTGTTCATTTAGAATACGAAGAGATTTTTAAAATGTTAATAATGTTACTAATTGAAAAGTAGTTTTTTGTATTTATTAGAAGCCACATTAATTTTTTTCAGTACGTATGAAACATTGTAAAACTGATGATATTGGTTTTGTGTTTCCTTACTTTGTTTTGATTATTTTAAAGTTTATGTATATGGGAATTTTTCCTGGAAATATGCTAGTGTACTCTGTATGTGATTGACACAAACACAGGGCAGAGGAGAGCATCCAATTCCTTGGAACTAGATTTACAGATGGTTCAGTGTTTTTGTTTGTTTTGTTTCGTTTTAAATAGATTTATATAATTATTTATTTCACTTTCTGGCTGCAGTTTCCATTCCTCCTCTTCTCCCAGTCCTGCCTTCTAAGTTCCCCTCTGTGACTATTCTCAAATACACTTCTTCTTTGTTTCCATTTAGGAAAGGGCAGGTCTCCCAGGAATATCAACGAAACATGGCATATCGAGTTGCAGCAAGACTAAGCACCTCCCCATATATTAGGGTGGGAAAAGGTGACTCAGTAGAGGAGAAGAGCTCCAAAAGGAAGTAAAAGAGTCTGACTCTATTCACACTGTTACAAGTTCCACAAGAAGACTAAGCTACACAATTGTAACATATAGACAGATGGCCTATGCCAGTCCATGCTGGCTCCCTGGTTGTCAGTTCAGTCTTTGTGAGCTCCTATGAGCCCAGGTTAGATAATTCTGTGGGTTCTCCTGTGAGTGTCCTTGACCCTTCTGTCTCCTACAATCCATTCTCCTTCTCTTATGCAAGATTGCCCGAGCTCCAACTACTGTTTGACTGTGAGTCTGCACCTGTTTCTAGTAGTTGCTGGGTGAAATGTCTCTGATAAACCTGGGCTAGGCACCAAACTACGAGCATAGCAGAATACTGTTGGGCATTATTACAGTGATTTATTTTTCCTCTTCAAGTGGTGTTGGTTCTATCCTACGTCTCCAGGTCATCCAGTGTGCAGATCCTGGTGTTCCAGGCAGCATCTTCCTATCCAGGCATGGGGTTTAGGCTAGACCAATCATTGGTGCTGGATATCAAACCCTGGTCTTCTGCAAGACAACTCAGTACTTTTAAATTCAGAGCCATTAGTCCTTCTCTAATAAGGACCCTTTTTTAAAGAGAGTGTTAGTGACATCTGATCTCTGACTTCTGAACTATTGTAATGAATTTCTTACTTCTTTAAGAATCAGCTTACTCTAAACCCAGTTTGAGTTTTAGATCCCTGGAGCACAGATTCTTACACTTGCAAATATCATGTTCCAATGTGGAAAAGCTCTAGTGAGCTTTTATGACAAGCCAAAAAGTCATAAAAAATAAATAAACAGTAATTATTGAATACTTTTGTGGGATTATAAGAATATTCTGAGAGATGAGGTAGTGGAACTTAAAACATAGGAATAGACAATAGTCATGTTATTGAACTTGAGACCTGACTCAGTAGGAAGAAATTTATGCCTGGTATTATAAGCCTACCAAACTACCTACCTATGGCTGGAAAGGTCATGGACCCTAGAAAATAACTGACTATCACTGCTCTACTAAACTGGTGGATTTTCCAACTGCATACTAAAAACTATCATTAGATTCCTAAATAACTGTAACTCTCAATACTCATTAAAGATACATTGTAGTTATTTGAGATTTTAAATACCAATACTCTTACTAGGACTGCCCTGTATGCCCTCTATTCTAATAAAAATATTCAAAGGAATATGAAGGTCTTTCTCAAACTATCTCAAGACATAAATCAATCTAGTAAAGGGCATTATTTTAAACTATATATCTTATTTAATAAAGATATGTGTGTAAGAGAGTGTGTGTGTATACTAGGTAAAGACAAATTATTAAAAACATAAATGATTTACCTCTAAGATACACAATGGATACACCTATGCAATTCCCACTCTAAGAGTAATAATTAAAATGGAAAAAGACAATAATTATATCAGTAAAATCCCGAAAGACTGGTTAAATTCCACTTGTCTCCTCCCGCATACTAATTTGCAACAAACCTTAGAAGGTAAAGCAGTTTAGTTAGCTTATATTCTCTGTGGGATGAGTTTTCAGTTGACTGACAGTTCCAGTTTCTGTCATACATTTAAATGCATGTGTTAACTGTAACATAACTATAGCAGATTTGATTCAAGTAATGGCCTTCATACCCACCCAGTTGTGTTTAGTGGTTCGCAGCAAGGTTCTGTTGATTCTGTTAACTGGAGCAACCTCAAAATATTCTCCTCCCAGAATGTTTCAAGAGGTCAGGGTGAGACTTAAGTGGCTTTTGCTGGTTAAGTGGAAATAATTCCAGGTTTATAACGTGAAGTTTAAAGGTATAGAGTGCTAATCACACAGAGGTGAAGAACAAAAGCACCCACTGTGTTTTTGTATTCAATGGAAGCAATTAACTCTGAGTGTGTGAAGAGGCCAGGAGCCTGGATTCTCTTCTATATTCCGGGAAGCACTAATCAAGTCAATATAACTGGTCTATTGTTTTATATTTTGTTATTGTTGTTGTTGTTGTTAAATCATTTAATAAGATAAAAATAAAAACTGACACACTAATTTAAGGACAAAACAAACAGAAATAATGGACCACTTGTTTGAACATGCAGGAATCCTACAGAAACAACAAAGTCATGATATATATGCAAAGGCCCTGTAGCTGAAGTATGGGAAAAATATAAATAAAATAAAAGCAGAAGTAAATATAATAAAATATAAGTAATAGAATAAAATACAATAAATTTCTTTTAAAAAAAAGAAAAAAAAGAAAAGGCTCCCTCACAACATTATGAAAAAAGGAACTTCCAAAGATGCCATTGAGTTCATTTTCTGATTGCTACCCACGGCTGGGCATGCAGCCTACCCTTAAGTGCAATTTGTTTCTGCAATGAGACTCCCTAGGATACAACCAAGTTTTCATTTGCTAGTGGATCTCAATTAGAGATAGCTTCTGGCTTAGAAATGGGCTTGGACCTACTTGTCCTTTCAGCTTAGGACCCCATCTGGTGCAGAACCATGCATGGTGCGTCATTATCTATGAGTCCCTCCAGACATCAATTATTGTGACTTACAGAATCTTGTTTTCTGGTGTCCTCCTACCCTCTGGCTCTTCCCCTTTTCCACTCAGGCTTCTGCAGAATTCCCTGAGCCCTGAGAAGAGGGATCTGCTGGAGACTTCCTGTTTTGGAATGAGTGTCATAAGATCTCACTCTCTGCATAAGGTCTATCTGTAAATCTCTGAACTAGTTTCCAACTGCTGCTGGAAGAAGCTTCTAGGAAGGTGGGTGAGCAACGCTCTGATCGATCTGAACTATGAGTATAGCAGAATTAACAGTTTTGTATTTTATTTCAGTAAAATTTGCTTTTACCCTTGAACACTCAGGATTGTCTAGCTTCATGTTCTTGGTTACCCAAGAAATACCAGGTATGATTTTCCTTTGTACGGTAGACCTTAAGTCGTATCAGATATTGAGTGGTTACTTATATAGGCTTTATATCACAATGACACTACCACACCTAGATAACTTGGCTGATAGCAAACCATTAGATCTAAGCGTTTGTGGTTGGATTTCTATTTAAGCTTCTATTTTGGTAGCTTTCAGAGTACCTTCCTGTACCAAAAAGACTAGCACAGAGAGCAGAGTCTAGAATCAACAAATAGACGCCCAGGGAGTAGGAGATGAGTGTGTCATGCAAATAAAAGTACCAGCACTAGGCAGAGTGTAAAGAAGAAATTAGAATTAACTTAAATGTAGGAGCTAGTTAGTTAGTAATAAGCTTGAGCTATTGGTCAAATGTTTATAATTAACATAAGCTTCAGTGTGCTTATTTGAGTGTGATTGTGAGATAGGAAACTCCACCTACAGTATATCACTTGTATTTCTAGTCTTCCCAGGACTTTTATCACAAATGATTGTTGGATTTCATAAAAGGCCTTTTTTGTATTATGAGATGTCACTGCGTTTTTTGTTTTGTTTTTCCTCTTTTTTAATTCTTTTTTTTAATTTATTAAAAATTTTATTAAAAATTTCCACCTCCTCCCATTTATCTCTCCTTCCCCCCAACCCCCTCCCCCTCCCTCTCCAGTCCAAAGAGCAGTCAGGGTTCTCTGCCCTATGGGATGTCCAAGGTCCTCCCCCCTCCATCCAGGACTAGGAAGGTGAACATCCAAACAGACTAGGCTCCCACAAAGCCAGTACACGCTGTAGGATCAAAACCCAGTGCCAATGTCCTTGGCTTCTCAGTCAGCCCTCAGTGACCGCCACGTTCAGAGAGTCTGGTTTGATCACATGCTCCATCAGTCCCAGTCCAGCTGGCCTTGGTGAGCTTCCCTTAGATCAGCCCCACCATCTCAGTGGGTGGACGCACCCCTCACGGTCCTGACTTCCTTGCTCATGTTCTCCCTCCTTCTGCTCCTCATTTGGACCTTGGAAGCTCAGTCCAGTGCTGAATGTGGGTCTCTGCCTCCATCCATCGCCAGTTGAAGGTTCAATGGTGATACGCAAGATATTCATCAGTTTGGCTATAGGATAGGGCCATTTCAGGCTCCCTCTCCTCAGCTGTCAAAGGAACTAGCTGGGGACATCTCCTTGGACACCTGGGAATCCCTCTAGAGTCAAGTCTCTTGCCAACCCTAAAATGGCTTCCTTAATTAAGATATATACTTCCCTGCTCCCATATCAACCCTTCCTCCATCCCAACCATTCCATTCCCCCAAGTTCTCCCCATCCTCCCCTTCTCACTTTTCTCTCCCCATCTCCCCTTACCCCCGCCCCACCCCACCCCCAAGCTCCCAATATTTGCCTGGCAATCTTGTCTACTTTCATTATCCAGAAGGATAACTATGTTTTTCTTCAGGTTCACCTTCTTATTTAGCTTCTCCAGGATCACGGATTATAGGCTCATTGTTCTTTATTTATGGCTAGAATCCAGTTATGAATGAGTACATACCATATTCATTTTTGGGGTCTGGATAATGTTTTCTATTTCTATCCATTTACATGCAAAATTCAAGATGTCATTGTTTTTTACTGCTGAATAGTACTCTAGTGTGTATATATATATATTCCATACTTTATTTATCCATTGATTTGATATTCATTTTGCTTATATAGTGACTTACATTTATCAGTTTACTCATGTTGAACCAGTCCTGCATCTTTCAAATGACACCTACTAAATCATGGTCAATAATCTTTTAGTTGTGTTCTTGGATTTGGTTTGCAAGTATTTAATTGAGTATTTTTGCACAGGTGTTCATAAGGGAATTGTCTTTAATTATCTTCCTTTGTTGGATTTTCACAATAAAGGGTGACGTTGGCCTCATAAAATGAACTGGACAGAGTTCATTCTGTTTGTATTTTGTGGAATAATTCGAGGAGTACTGGCAATAACTCTTCATTAAAAGTCTGATACATTCTGACTAACACCATCTGGCTGTGATCTTTTTGGATTGAGAGACTTTTAATTATTATTTCTATATCACTGTCATCTATAGTTCTATTTAAATTACTTACTAGATTTTGATTTAACATTGGTAAGTTTTAAAAAGTGAGAAAATTAACTATTCTTATTAAACTTTTAAGTTTGGTTGATCAGAATTAAATGTGTGTGTGTGTGTGTGTTTGGTAAGATATATATTCATATATATATATATATATATATAAACAAAAAAGATACAATATAATTCAGTAACTTATATATAGTACTTCTATAATAAAAACATATATATACCTCTAAATATATTACTGAAATATTTTTTGGTATCATGTTTTGTTTTGTTCTGAGACTGGGTCTTAGTATGTAGCCCCAAATGGATTCAACTTGCCTGAATGCTCCTTCTTCTGCCTCTGGAGTGCTAACGTTTGCTGTGCTGGTTTGCAGCACATAACTGGCAGAAAACAATACTGAGCTGCCCAAATGATGCCTTCATTCATTGAGATTTGTCTTTTCTGTTTCACTGTTTCAGGAAACGAAGTATACATACATTATTAGATGTATCTCTTGTGGATTTCAGTTCTTCATAATTAGATTTTCAAAATAAAACCTTGAGGTATGACCCCTCCTACTCGCATTGGCTATATCAGATAGGATGTGGTAGACTTTTTTGTAAACTGTCATCATCTACCTTTCTTCTACTAAGTTATATACTGGAAAAAATGGGAAAATTTTAAATAATATCTCCCATCACAATAGCAATCTTTCCTATGCATATAAGATTATTCTTCATAAACATAGTGTTTTTGAGGGAGCAGCAAATTAAATGTTGATCATATAAATTAACTTGTAATTATTTTATTGGTTTAACATTCTCTTTTGTAAATAGCTACAGTTATTAACACCAGGATGTTGGAATTGAGTGGCTTGATCCTGAGAGAGAGGGGACTCAATATTTTATCAACTATGTTTAGAAACAGCAAATACACAGCAGAAAATTGATGCTCAGCTTGGTTGTGCAGAAGTTGGCAAGTGTATAACTCAGCTTTATTCTTACATCCTTTCTGTCAACGATGCAGCATGTAACTACCTCAACACTGGTTAAAGCCTTCATCATCAGAATGCTGAGTTTCCCTCACCCAAAATTTTGAGGATCACGCATTGTGAAATCCATTAAGAAACAATTTTATCTTATTAGTATCTTTGATTTTCTAAATTTCAATGCTATTTTGTAAGTTTATAAACTTTTTAAAGCATCATGGTAATTCTTCTAAAAATCTATTTTTGTCACATTGAACAAACACTTTTAAATATAGTAAATAAGATTATGGTTCTTCTGAAATGAAATTTGAATGTTTAATGTGTTGGACCAGTCTTCACCTAGTGAGTCATCATGCAGATGTGAGGTCCTCTGTCTAAATGCATATATAGGCAGAAGTTTAAAATTTCTTTGAAGCTAAGAAAATTTTATCAAAATTAGAGCAAATCTAGGAATCATAGTCAGAAAATAAATTTTAAATCAAAAATGAATCAGCTTATATTAGTGTATTATAGTTTTAAAATGAATATTACAAAATAAGAAATTATGTATTTTGAGGATATCAAAAAGTATTCATTTTTAAATCATGAGTTAAAGTTGACAGCACTGTCTTTAATACACCTCATTTTTCATAGGATGACATGAGGAAATAGAAGCTTGCTGCTCATTTCATAGCTGAACAACCTTCCAAGAAGTAAACACACTTGTATATTTCATGTGAACCTTTTGTAAACAGTGTTTAATATGAGATACAGCTAAGTGTGTGCATCAATAGGCATCCTTTATGGAATTATATATTTGTGACCCTCCTAAATATTGGTAGTTCAAATACTAATATGCATTCACATATAACCCATTACTAATTTTAAAAAATATTTTGAATTATCAATACCTTTAATTGTTTAGTAAACAGATCTTATTTTGACCTTATATTGACATTCTCGATATTTTTACTTTAATCTTATCATAAGATAAAATTTGTTTGAAATTCATTGTTTTTAATGATATCAACTACATTTATATAGATCAAATTACCCTTGTAAATTTGTCAGTATAATTTAAATTCAAGCATGTACATACATTTTAAGTGCATAAATAATACAAATATATAAAATTATAAAGACAACATATTTAATTACTCAATTTTACTAAAAATATTCTAAATCTACTGGCTTCCAAAATCCAGCCCTTACTGTAGTGATTGCAACACGACCATGCTATTGTTGATACTTGAGTATAATTTTTTAAATAAGAAAATTGTGGACAAAATGAACAGGCACAAGTGAACCACAACAATTTATTTGTCACAAATTAATTGCATTTCATTTGCATATCCAATTTTATCTTCTTTCGTTAATTCGTGTCTTCACTAGGCAGCTCAGTGAGAGCCAACAATATTTACGTGACTCAGACAGCAGCAGCTCTTGTCTGCCCAGCATCCTTCTTATGTTACTGCAGTTTTACAGTCATCATTATTTATACTACATTGATTGCACCCTCTGTCCTGATACATTATTGCTGCCAGTTCCTCCTACACTTCAGCTTGCTAATTAGTCCACTCAGTCCATTCATCTCTCCCTCAGCCTCCCGTCCAATTGCCAATTTGTGGAGTGCACATGAATGATCTGTATCCATTACACCTTACCCATCATGGTTTTAACTTTCCCCCTAGTTAATCTTGCTGCTGAGTAAGAAGATGTGAGCAAATGTATTAAAATTATTCATTAGTGACTAGAAATTTATCTAATCTTGCTTCAGTTATTGTAAATTCCCCTCATTCTGTGAGTTTGTCAGTAGTATTCAAGTGCACCATGGTAGTCTGATCCTCTTGGATATATATATATATATATATATATATATATATATATATATATATATATTAATACGTAGCTTTAGTTGCAAACTCCGACAATATAACTAATTAATCTTTTGCAAATTTACATCAACAAATATTAGACTTGAGCATGTTTCATTGTATTTATATTAAATAATCTTTATTGGTCATGTAGGTCTATTTCAGGTTCTCAGCCTGTCATTTTAAGAACTTTAAAAAATAATAAATACAGAAAAAGCAACTTATTTCTGTCCACAAGAGAGTTTAAGATAATTTAGCCTCATTAACTAATTTTGTAAGTTAGTTAAAAATAATCTAAAAAGATATCAGACTGACGAGGCCTGACGCACAGTAATGAAACACCAAACAACAAGTATGCATCCCTAGCACTCAGGAAAGATGCTTGTTATCACTGTCATCACAGTGCGATAGAGTCAGAGTTAGGCCTTTCCCTAGAACTCATTGCTCATCCATCCTAAGCGAATCAATGACCTTCATGTCATTCAACCAATGATCTGAAGATCACTGATAGACTCTAGCTCAAAATATAAGGTACAGAATAATTGATAATAATACCTAGCAGTGACCTCTGACCTCTACATGTACACACACACACATAGATATGCCACACAGGATGCATACACACAAGTAAAAGTTTGAAAATGTAGTATTACTGTTCCTAAGTAGAAAAACAGCCAAATTTATTTTATCACTAGTCTTACACATCCATTCATGTGTTAATTTTACTAAGATATCCCTTGTGCTTTCAATGTTATGGTATTACACATAAAACGGAGGAAAATTAATGGTGTTGACTAAAAAGTACACAGAGTGAATCACAATATTGCAAAACAACACATTTTTTTAAAGAAAAAAACGTGTCTTATATATTCATCTAAAATTGCTATCTCTAGGATGAAAATTATAGTCTCCTGGAGGATGCTCCGTTTTAGCTTAACCTTACTCTTATACCACATTAATGAACAGGTATATACATATATTTATAATACACCTGTAGTTATAATTGGATTCAATTCTGAATAAACCAGTCCCCACAGTATTACCCATATTTCTCCATATGAAATACATTAACTGTAACATTAGTTATTAAATTATGAAGTGGTATCTTATAAACAAATTTATACATCAGTATTTTTTCTTTTAGAAATATGTGCTTCTTTATGCCAAACTACTCAACAAAGGAAGTATAATTTAGTTAAATATTACATATTTTTACTCAAAAGACAAAGAATACATCCTTAATTGATGCATTAATCTGTAGAAACTTATGTAAATATTAATGGGACTTGTTTTAATTTGGGCACATCTCTCATTATATTTCATAATACTAATTAATGTGAAAGAAAGAAATTAATGGCATTGTGCTTTTCAGTTACTGTTCTAAATTGAATACCTAAAATTGTGATTATTTTAATTATTTTGAAGGATACTAAGTAAAATGAACTTGGGTGCATGTTGTTCTTCCTCTTACATTGGAAATTGAATGATTCCATATAGCCATTAAAGCCATTCCAGACTTAACGGAAATAGAAACGACTCTGAGAAGCAATCCAGAATCTACTTTGAGATGTTCATCAGGACAACCAAGGGTGCTGGCCACAGTGACAGCCTTCAGGTATATAATAGGTAAATTTCTCTGCCTGTCCAGGCACAAATCTCTTGTCTCTTTACTTTGCAACTGTAAGACATTACTAACGAGGAAATAATTACACAGTCCTAGTTAGAATGAATTGTCAACCTGACACAAGCCAGAGTCATCTGGGGAAAAGCCTTGATTTAGGAATTGCAGAGACCAGATTGGCCTGTGGGCATGTTTGTGGGTAATTGTCTTGATTATGAACTGGTGCAGGAGGAGCATGCTCACTTGAAGTGGTACTATCCTTAGACAGATGATCTTGTATTGCGTAAGAAAACAAACTAAGAAGGATCCTGGGAGTGAGGCAGAAAACAGCATCCCTCCATGGTTTCTGTATGACGTATTTGCTTGCATTCTTGTCTTTTCTTTCGGTGGAGTCTAAGACCTAGACTTTAAGTCAAATGAGTCTTTTATTTCCTTAAGATGCTTTTGATAAGTGTTTTTTTTTTCTTTTCAAAATTTATATTTATTATTTTCAAAGTATGTGGGGGTTGCGTGATTCCTGAATGACTACAGGAGCTGGCGGAATCCGAAAGATGCATCAGATCACCTGCAGCTGAAGTTAAGGGCAGCTATGTGTTGTTGGACATAGGTGCTAAGGACATGACCGAGGCCTCTGAAAAAGCAGAAAGCACGCCGGAACACTGGCCTGTCTAACCTCTAGTCAGTTCTTTCATCACAGCACTCGAATGCTAACTAGACCCGAGATGCGTCACAGTTGAACATTTCTTTACCATAGTCACAATTCTTTACCATTTCACTGGCACTTTTTTCAATCTAATATTTGTTGTGTGACGTTTTATTCTTTCTACTTTGGGGGGGAGGATCTGCCAGTCAGCTCCCAAATAAATGACACACAGAGGCTTACTCTTAGTTATGAATGCCCTTAGCTTGGCTTCTTTCTTGCTAGTTTTTCTTAAATTATCCCTACTACCTTTGGCTTCTGAACTTTTAGCTTTCTCTATTCTAAATACCTTTTTTCCGTCTTACTCTGTGACCGAGTGGGTGGCTGGCCCCTGATGTCCTTCTTTTGTTCTTTTGCTCCTTGTTCTTTTTCATACTCTCTTCCTGCTAGTCCCTCCTATTCCTGCTTCTGCTTCGTTATTTGCTGTTCACCTCTTTATTAGGACCATCGGATAGATGTTTTAGATAATCAAAGAATCACAACTTTACAGTTAATCAAATGCAGCATAAACAAAAGTAACACACCTGAAAATAACATTCCTCAACTTATATCATTTATGCATATAAAAGAAATATTTTGGCCAGTGGTTTTTTTTTTCAGTTTTAATTTTTTAAAAAAGAAACTATTTTTTTTTTATTTCATTGGGATTACATACCAATCCCGGTTCCCACTCCCTCCTTCCTTCCCATTTCTTCCTCCTTCCCTTCCACCTAACCCACCATCCACTCCTCAGAGAGGGTAAGGTCTTCCCTAGAGGTCCTTGGTCCTCCCTATTATATCTAGGCTGAGCAAGGTATCCATCCAAAGACAGTAAGTTCCCAAAAAGCCAGTACAAGCAGTAGAGATAAATCCTGGTGCCACTGTCTGAGTTTGACCTGTGTTTTGTTCCAATTTTTCTACTTTTGTGATAATGTGATGTTTCATTTTTCCATGTATACTAACAAACATTTAATTATTTACCCAAAGAACTTTCAAAATATACAAAAGAAAGCAGGGTATACTTAGTCTTATGCAGCCACACCCAGCTTTTACATTTACAAGAAGAGGACTAACCTGGATATGCTTCTCGTATCATTTGTTTCTATGTTTCTTTGAATGAAAAAGAACACTATTTCATTCTATTTGGCAAACTTTCATTATGAAAAACAAAAACCCTAAAAAAAGTAATTCGGTTTTTAAATTCAAGCTAAGGCTGCTATAATTGGTAGTGAATATTTCGCAAACATCACATTATAGGAGTTTCTTTTATACTCCTTATCCAAATAACGTTTGTAATTTGTCTACTGGAGAAACTCAGATTCCTTTGGAGTTAATTGGTGCATAGGTTTAACAATGTTTTCCCCACATTGGAGCACCGGACTGAAATCTCAAGGTCCAAATCAGGAGCAGAAGGAGAGAAAGATCGAGCAAGGAACTCAGTACCGCGAGGGGTGCACCCACACACTGAGACAATGGGGATGTTCTTTTGGGATCTCACCAAGGCCAGCTGGCCAGGGTCTGAAAAAGCTTGGGATAAAACCAGACTCGCTGAACATAGCGAACAATGAGGACTGCTGAGAACTCAAGAACAATGGCAATGGGGTTTTGATCCTACTGCACGTACTGGCTTTGTGGGAACCTAGGCAGTTTGGATGCTCACCTTACTAGACCTGGATGGAGGTGGGTGGTCCTTGGACTCCCCACAGTGCAGGGAACCCTGATTGCTCTTTGGGCTGACGAGGGAGGGGGGCTTGATTGGGGGAGGGGGAGGGAAATGGAAGGCTGTGGCGGGGAGGAGGCAGAAATCTTTAATAAATAAATAAAATAAAATAAAATAAAACAAAACAAAAAACAATGTTTTCCCCATTGTTTGCACATATTTTTCTGTTCTCATATTGTTTTCTGAAGATTAGTAGTTATATGAATAATTAATCAAATTCACATTCTATTTTGGAAGAAAAGAAAGCAACCCTGCTTCTTGGGTACTGAAATCCTTTTTCTCCAATATCTCCCATTGATTCCTCATGTGAGGTTATTGATAGCTGACCAGCAACTTGAGTGGGATTCCTTAATTTACTTAAAGTAGAACCTTAAATTACTTAAAGTAGAACCTTAATACAGTGGTTGAATGACCACAAGCTCATGTTGCTTAACACTTTATCCCCATCAGTGACATTGTTTTGGGAGGTTATAGAAACATTAGGCAATGTGGTGTAGCTGCAGAATGACATGATAGGTTTTGAGAGTCTATATCCTCACAAATTTCTAGTTTTTTCTTTTCCTGCTTTTTGCATATGGATGAAAATATAACTTTATATTGTGTTGCCAAATGTCATGCCTCTTCCATGTACTATAAATGCTTTCTCTGGAACTGAGGGCCCAAATGAACTTTCTTCCTTTAGTTGATTTTCATTGTGGTATTTCATCATGGAAATAGAAGAGTCACTAATTCAGCTAATGGCCATGAAATTCTTAACTTGCCAGGTTATTCTATGCAGAACAATTGTCCATATATTCAATATATATAGTACTTATAGAAAATTCAATATACACATTTATTTTCTCATAAGATCATTTTAAACACTAAGTTCACTATTACACCTCAAACTAGTGAAAATTGAAAATTTCTATTCATATATTTTTTGTAGGATTCTCTGAATATGTTGCAATTTGAATTAAGAGTTATGATGTAAACTATTGCTTAGGGAAAGAAAGTGTGAGAAAGAAAAATTGTGAAGAAAAAAGTTAATCTGTTCTATCAAGCCTTGTATACTCTGCTGAGAATCTTAGAAGTAATATAATCTGTGAGACCTCTCTCCCATTGGTGGCATGGCTAGTTCCTGAATGATCATTTCATCTAGATACATCCTGCAGGCTTCTCTGCAGTAGGGTCTATCTGTGGACTCTGGAGGATTTGGCAGTTAGAAATGATTGGCCTACTTTCTGCTCTTAGGCAGGAAAAATTTCATGAAGGATTTGGGCAGCTCCAAATAATTTTAGTTCATGAACCAAAAGCTTTCTATAAGGGTTTATTCTTTTTTCAAAAAAATATTCTTTGCATTTCCTTACATGAGTTCAGTTTGAAAAATTTCTCATGAAGAAAACTAACACGAAGATACATATGACTTTCAACAGAAACAAATATGGGTATGGGTATGAGTCATTAGAATCTATAGACTTGTACACTATTGCCCAGACTGGTTTTAATTGATTGAACTGATGAAATGCAGGCGTGTGTTTTCTCAATATCCAGAGTAATACTACACATTTTTTGCACCATACTGGCTTTTGAAAATAGCTCTGTAGTTCTTATGTAATTTCATAATTAGCATATTCTTTGTATTCATTGCTTTCTGCAATGGTCATTTTACTTACTTCTTAGCTAAGAGTTCAGAAATAGGGAAACATAATAAAGAGATCTTTAATATTGTATACTTGTCTATTATATGACAAGAGATAGTCCTATTTTTTGAAAAGATGATTATACCATATAACTACTTATAAAATGTATCCATTCTTTAAAATTCAGATTCATATTTTTGATATAAAATCTTATACTATCCCATAATAACATCTGATGAAGTTTTAGACAAAGTTCTCCAAGGTATTTGTCAAAAACATATTCAAAATAGAAAGACAAAAAGCTGTGACCATTCACTTAAATTAAAGATAATTTTCAGGAATACTACAGAACATTTTCTATTTACTGTGGTATTACAAAAGTATCTATTCCTAGAAAAAATTAAATTGGTATTTTTATACTTATTCTTAGTTTTATTATTAATAAACTTTGCATATACATGTTTCTACATCCAGTGCCATATTTTTCTATCCCTCCAACACCTTGGACAGCATGTAACCACATTTCCTGGAATCCTTTCATGTTGTGCTTGTGGAGAGTGAATAAATTCTGACCATTAGCAACACTTTAAAAAGAATTAGGAGCACAAATGAAAGGGTGCTTTGATATATATTTTCTCCACACACAAACTATCATTTATTTCACTGAAGATGTAGTGTCCCTCCATCAATTCTATTAGAGCAACTGGTGTTGTGGGAGTCTCGGAACCATACTGACAATCTTTTATTTTATATTCAATTTGCCATAGAGAGTCTTAATCTTCCCCAGTTGTTACTAAATGGTAATTTGGTACAGGTAACACACAAAGAATATTTAACTTTCCTTGTAAGTCTCGGTGGCAATTAAACTGTGGCTAAACATGTACTTGATCTGTTTACTGTGAAGTAATGCAACATAAATAGACATGAAGGTAGTATAATTTGTAGCGGCATGCACGGCATGCCAAAACAGTGATGTCTAAATAGACAGGCGCTTCTCTCACAGACAATTTGATGCATGGCATGCAGAATCTCTCCCATTCTGTATCGTACAAACCAGAGGCAGAGTGTAGATTCCAATGCAATGCCCAATTAAAACAAAGAATTTTTTAATTTTTTTTTGTTTTTGAGATTTTAATCTAATTTTAAAACCTCTATATTCCCTTTCCTCACTTCAAACTTTCCAATAGACACTTTATTAATATCTTTAAAATTTGTGTCTTCTCTTTTATCATCATCAATACTTATTACAGTTATAACATTTCTGTGTGTGCAATACTTGAATGTATGTTTTCAGGATCGACTCTTTGGTATTAGATAACCAGTTGCAGTGATCTTTCATGGTTAAGATATTTCTCCTGCATTCATCATTTCTTTGCTGTCTGTAGTTCTTTGTGTAATTGAGACCTCCCAGGCTTTGCCATTTGATGTAGAAATTTTATGGGTGTACTTTCTGACTTTACCAGGAGTCATAATCTCACAGCAAACTCCCTGATCTTCTGGCTCTTACAATCTTTCTGGTCCCTCTTCCACAATGTCACCTTAGCCATATGAGGAATTGTTTTGTAAATATATCCATTGGGATTTAGATACAAAATTTTTCATTTTTATTGGTTATGTTTTTTATAGTGGTTTCTGTTTGTTGCAAAGAGAAGTTTTTTTTTTTTAAGAGGTGATGACTACATCTACTTGTTGGTATAAAAACAAATGTGTATATTGATATTAGATCAGATAAAATATTCTCTGGATAATGTTACCCAGTGTAAAGTCATGGGGAATCATGGAAGGCAGATGAGAAACAATGGTGGCTGACCATTGGTATCAGTTGGGAGATAACAACCAGGAAAAGACTCCATGCATATTTTAAGAAAGCAACTTGAAAATATTAAAATGGAGAACAAATATATGGCATATAGGTAAATGTGTCCCTTAATGTATTTGAATTAAGTGGGTAGGCATGATTAAAGGGAAATATTAAAAATACATGGCTTAAAGTTTTGCTTTTAAAATCAGTTTAATCACCCCAATTCTTGACCAGGATTGACGGATTTATAGTAACATTTAGTAATAAGAGACCTGTTATTAACTTTGTAAAGTATTATTAAATAGGAAAAAATAGTTATTTAAATAAATAGTTTTAGGCATTAATTTTCTGCAGTAGCTATACACAGTTTAGGTTTATGAATACCTATTATGACTAAAAAGTCACCAACTATAAAAGAACATCAAAAATGTAGGCTTTCATATATATAACCCTGCTCTAATACAACTAGAATTAATAAAAATAATACCACCCCAGGTTTCTGCAATATTAGTAGGCTATTCAAAAAGAAAAAAAAACTGAGTGTTTGTATGTGCAGGAGGACAGTGCAGGCTTCCAGATTTATACCTCATCTCCATGTACTGATACAGGAACCCTGGGTACTGTCATTCTGGTTCTCTCATAGCTTGCACCTGTTTCACCTGCAGTATTATGGCAGGAGGTCAGACGGAGGTAAACATGAAATGCGGAAATATGATCGAGAATGTCAGAAGAGGATCTCTTGTATTGTATCTTCATTTTGTTAACCTAATGATCACATAGCATAGAGAGATAGAATACGTAGTACAAGGAAAGAATAACACATTAGAATTTAGATTCTGACTTACACACATGTGGCAGACAATATACACAAACACAATAAGTATAACACAATAAAAATAATCAGAAAAATATTTTCATAGAGGATGTGGGCAAAAATTTGAAGAACAAATAAGTAATAATTCAACTTAATTTGGGGATTTTAATATGGCCTTTATTGCACCAATTGCCATATGTTACTTGAGAGGAGTTGTGGTCTCACACAGGAAAGGGGAAGAGGATGCATAGATATGTATGTATTACGTGTACTTCCTGGAGCACTTTTCAGAGTTCTGGGAGATAGTCCTTGTAGAAAGATAGATTTTTAGTACCATCACATATTCTTTTCTCTTTTGATTTCAGGATTCTCACAGACCTTAAAAAAAAAAACTTGAAAGTTAGCCCTGTTGAAATGTTATGAAATAACCTTAAATAAAATTGCTAAATATTTTAAGTTTACAAAGAAACAGCATTGATGATTTATTTTGAACAATGCAAAAATGTCACAGGCAAATTTAAAATGAAAATAAAAAGTAAATTAACAATTATTCAGTACTAGATAAGTGATATATTGCTTTTGATATATTATTTAAAAATCCAAGTAAGGAATGAAATAATAGTCGTGGCACTCAATGTCTGGCTTATATAGAATAATTTAAGCACTAAATTGTTTCCTTTCATTTACAATAAGATTTTAGTGTAAATTTATGCATTTAGGAATCTTGATTCTGTATTCTGTTTGGCAGTATAAAAATAATGAAAAAGAAAAAAAGTAGTGAAAATTTCTACTTTTATAAATATTCTTGAGCTAAACTGGTTTTATGGGGACACAGAGGAAAGCATGTTGCTTAACTGGAATGACTCTTCTATGTTCAGAAGACTTTAAATTGAGAATGAGATCTGTTCCTTGTGATCATAACTGTACCAGTTTGCTACACATGTGTGGTGTTGTGTGTGCAGCTAAACAGTTTGCTAACTGGCCATTCAGACATCTAGCAATGTTTCTGGTAGCTGCCCTGATTGCTATGAGTAGTAATCAAAAACAACAACAAAAGTCTATACATTTTAAATCATATTAGCAAAACAGGGTCTAGAGACTGGCACCCAGACTTGTTAATTGTGCCTTCAATAATTGCATGGCACTGGCCTTGTTAACTATGTGGATAAAAACATAAACAAAATTAGCTCTTCTGGATAATGCTCCTCTCTTCTATATTGTGAGGAAAGAGGAGGACAAAATACATAAGGTAAATTTAGCTGTCGTTTCTCCTAACTGGCTTTACATTCTGTGACTAATAATCGTGTAAGACTGCAAACAGTGAGACTGGTACAGTCTGATGATAGGTGAAAGACAAAGGACAACCATAGGCATTTGAGTAAACAAACATGTTGGACTTGACAGCTTCTAAGGGAAGTGTGCTGGATTTTCCTAAATCTCCAATGTTGTCACAGATTTTTACTATTGCCCTTCTTTTCTAAGGCATCCAATGATGTATGCATTGCTTCATAGGCAAAACCCAATTCAACATTTCCATCCTTAACCTACATCTTCCATACCTGTACCTATAAGGAAATTAAAATCACCACTAGTTTAAAAACCATTGCATCTGTAAGACAATAGAGAATTTATATATTTATAACATAGAAAATAAGTAAAAATGTAATACTATGTAAAACTTAAAATTAAATTCTAAAATGGACTAATCAACTGAACTTCCCCCGAGTGAAGTCTCTAGACTTGTTTGTCATTCCATCACCTACTTTTGTTACATATCATCTTTTCTAGTTATGGTCAATAGTTATTGCTATGGTCCTAGTTGTTTGCTGTAATAAAACACCATAATCAAAACAACTTGTCGAAGAAGGTGTTTATTTTAGCTTAGATTATGGTATTTTAGAAAGGCAGGACAGGAATCCAAACAGGGCAGGAACCTGGAGGCAGGAGCTGATGCAGAGGACACAGAGGGGTGCTGCCTATTGAATTACTTTACATGGCTTGCTCAGTCTGATTTCATATATAACACAGGACCACTGGCCCAGGGACGGCACGACCTATAATAGGCTGGTTAGAACCTCCCTCAAGAATCACTCATGAAAATTGCCTTACAGACAGATCTTAGGATAACATATTCTCAAGCAAGGTTCCTTCCTTTCAGAAAACTCTGCCTTGTGTAAAGTGATGTAAACTTGCCAGCACACCATCTATATTGTCTTCTTTGCTTTCTCAATAACGTTACTGACCTTTCTGAAAGCAGCAACTGGCCAGTGCACCCTCCCACCTACAGGCAGGTGAGTATTATTAGACCAAAGGAGGAAAAGAAACTGCTTAAAATGATTGATTTTTACTGGAATATTTTGCTTTTAAATTAAATTGTTCTCCCATTTTAAAAATTTAAGTTCACATAATAATATATAATAATGTCCAATGATATTAATCACAGGGTACAAAGTTTTAGGTCTATTGTTTCCAAAATCCTCCTCAAAGCCCGGAGGGACAGTAGAAGTTAAGAGCTAAGTCACTCAGTTCTCCTATGAACACAGACATCAAAACATGAAAGGGGATGGTGAACAGTGTGCACAGGAACTTAGGGAACTGGAGGCATATGGCTGTGACATCAAAAATAAATAAATAAAGATGGCATTGTGTACATGATTTCACTGGAGTTCAATGCACAAATACTCTAAGACTGTTGAGAAAGGACATGGGCATAGGTGAATGTGCAGAATCTTGTAAGGAATCTTATTAGAGTTTTATTATTTAGAAAGGACAATTCTAGTAGTGTGATAAAATAAATATCTAATTCATATGACAGCATTTGGAGTAGTTTATCTTATTTCATATCTTGTAAAATCAACTACATATTTATAAACTCTTGGTGGTGGAACCAATAGTCTAGTATACAGTTTTCAATATTCTTATGTTTTTCCTGTAAATAGAAACAAAAATTATTTCACACAGATAAAATAGAAGAGTTGATAGTTGTTTTTGTTTAACTTACTGAGTGAGTTCAATGTGGAACAAAGACTGTATTGAAATGTGAGGTGAGGAATTATCTTTATATTACACAGTTCTATAGATTATAAAATATATAAAGCTTATATGTTTCCAAAAGTCTATACCATCTGCTTTTTAAAAATTTTTCACAAGCACACAAGTGAAACATGAAAAATAAAAACTCAGGGTAGGAAATTGGGATTCAGCCTGACGATCTGTAAAGCAAAACAGCCGTCCACTGGCTCTTACCTAGACCTCAGTATGAAAATGGCCATTCCAGGAATGTCAGAATGAGACTGTATCTGAGACCTGTCTCGGGCTGTCTTATTTTCCTCTCTAGGGCTGGGCTAAAAGCATGTACCCCTGGGACTAAAGGCATGCACCATCCGATTTCTATGGAAACTTGGGTAGCTACTGGGATTAAAAGTGTGTATGTATCATTGTGGCTACTGGGATTAAAGGTGTGTGTTACCATAATCTAGTCTGTAAGGCTTACCAGTGGGGCTGTTTTACTCTCAGATCTTCAGGCAGTCTTTATTTATTAAAATACAATTGAAATGCCACAACACACAAAAAGGTTTCATTCTGCTCAATTGCATTCAGATGAATTGTAAGGAGCTTGTGGTCTAGGATGACAGCATTGACAAATCACCACATTGACATTCTCTAATCTTCCACTCACTATAAATATCCTACAATATAACGTTATTATATCAACTTACTTTCATCTAGCCCACACAATCATCGAGAAACTTCTGTCAAATTTTGATTGTATTAGAATCTCTAGTGATTCCCGTGGTCCACCTTATCAAAAGGCGAGTGAGAATTCATGAATATCTCATAGATCATTTTTGTAATTGTTTACAAGCAGAACAAGGATTAAAAGATTTGTAAAATAGAAGCTGTTTAATTTATAGTTAAGTTATTGCTATAATTCCAATGTTATGGGAATACATTGTATATTTATTAACTTAACAAGTAATGAGGTGAGAAAAGGGATATGTCAAATGTTAGTGAATGGGTTCATAGAGATGATAGTATTTCAGTCGAAAATACTGTATAATATTCAAAATAAGTAGAGAAACACCTCTCTGTAAGAACACTGCATCAATATTAACATACATATGAATTTCAAAATCTTTTATATATGGAAGATTTGATTTCTTTTAGCATTGGTGGTAAATTGAGTATTTAGTAAAAAATAATTTAAAGTATATTTAATAAATCCATTTTCAGTTCCATTTTTAATCAAAATTAACAAATGCAAATCCCTATATATTCATAATTGCAAAATCTCATCTACTTCAGAAATAAAGGATTTTATTATAGTTTTTAATTACAGACGACAATAGTGTCTATAATATTAATATATGTATTATAATTTTATGAATTTTAAGTATGAACAAATGTGAATCAGATATTTGAAGAAATAAGATAATTTATATAAAAGTAAAGCATCACATTGCTTGTTTTGACTCTATGCTGTTTTCATAGCTTTGCTTCTAATTTTCACATTCTGAGCTCTGCAGTTACTTCTCTCTATAACCCTTGTTTTTTTTTAATTAATTAATTAATTAATTAATTTATTTATTTATTTACTAAAGATTTCTGCCTCCTCCCCGCCACCGCCTCCCATTTCCCTCCCCCTCCCCCAAACGAGTCCCCCTCCCTCATCAGCCCAAAGAGCAGTCAGGGTTCCCTGCCCTGTGGGAAGTCCAAGGACCACCCACCTCCATCCAGGTCTAGTAAGTTGAGCATCCAAACTGCCTAGGCTCCCACAAAGCTAGTACGTGCAGTAGGATCAAAACCCAGTGTCATTGTTCTTGAGTTCTCAGCAGTACTCATTGTCCTCTATGTTCAGAGAGTCCGGTTTTATCCCGTGCTTTTTCAGACCCAGGCCAGCTGGCCTTGGTGAGTTCACAAATAGCATAAACTATCTTGGGGTAACTCTGACCAAGGAAGTGAAAGATCTATTTGACAAGAACTTTAAGTCTTTGAAGAAAGAAATTGAAGAGGACACCAGAAAATGGAAGGATCTCCCTTGCTCTTGGATTGGGAGGATCAACATAGTAAAAATGGCAATTTTACCAAAAGCAATCTATAGATTCAATGCAATCCCCATCAAAATTCTTCACAGACATGGAGAAGACAATAATCAACTTTATATGGAAAAACAAAAAACCCAGGATAGCCAAAACAATCTTATACCCTTGTTTATTTTTAAAGAAGAAATAACAGTGTATATCTATCAAAGAGTTGAAAGAAAGATCAGCTTCTGGGAGGAAAGGGACAAAAACTATCTCAGTAAAAGATCAACACTAGCCATGTTCCTATCACCTTTGTCAGGAGTCTGTGAAACTATGGCATATTTACTGTGGTTCAGTACAAAAATGGCAAAAATATCAATTAAAAGTAACTAATCATAGGGATGCTTTTTAAAATAGTTTACAATTCTAAATTTAGTGGAAAATACTTCATTTCTGGAAAGACCTTATTGATTGATATATTAATGTTGGATTTTCTAAGGGTTTGCCATATTTTAGCTAACTATTACAAGGGAAATAAAAACAAATTTCAAAAAATTGTTTATCACTTAAAAGTGTTAATATGTTTGACATCTTTGTTTTTATGTTACTACATGTTGTTTTTACATGATATCACTGTGTAAATGAGTTAACATTTCTTAATATTTAAGAATATAAATTATTGAACAATGGGATTTTTTCACTTTTTCTCTAGATAGTATTTGTTCTTGTTCACCAAGAAAAAAATAATTCTTGTTTGCATTTCTCTCTGCCTTCTTTTGTACAAAAAGAGTACGTATAAGGTTTATTTTATACTTTATTTTTCTTTGTTTTTTCATTTTTTTCTTTCTTTCTCCTCCTCCTCTTCCTGCTCTTCATCATCTTCCTCCTTTTCCTCCTCCTCCTTCTTTATAAAATGAGTTTCTGACCACAATAACTTTGGAACTGCGGCAGTTCTCCTGCCTCTACCTCTCAAGTGTTGTAATTACACATTTCTGCTTTTATGTCTGTCCAACAGTTGATCCATTTAAATGGAAAATTTGTCAAAATTAAAATGGTTTCATTTGTTTAAAGCTATATGCAATAAAATAAATAAAACAGGACATTATGAAGGGCTTACTCTCATTGAGAGAGTCCAGGGGGGAAATTATCTAGAACCACACTGCAATAACTTTTATCTCTCACAAACATTCAGACTCATACACTTCTGAAAGGGCATCTCCCTCTTAGCTATATTTTCTGACTCTGAGGAACCTCCTTTCTGTTACTAATTGTTACTAAAGATTACTGCTTCAACTCTATTATGTTTCTTTGAGTTAACTCTTTGAAAAATTTATCTTGCCTCAAAAAATTATACTTAGTGTATTACTGTGGTAATGTTTCAAGTACAAGTACTTTTCTATGTGTGTTATTAATATTGATAGTATTTTTTTAATTTTACCTTTATCAATTATCAACATTTTAACTTACAATTTCTTTGAATTATATTTTTATTTCCAGTATAATTTTTTGAAATTAAAATTTAATTATCTCATTCTTTTCTTTAAATTCCTCTTTTCTATGTGAATCCCTTGCTATTTTTATTTCATAATTGTTACTCACACTTGTGAGCATGTACACATACACACACACACACACACACACACACACACACACACAAAACCTGCTCAGTCTGTATAATGTTCTGTATCATCCCAAATTTGTGGAGTACTGATATAATAGTTCTGATTAGATTTACACTAAAGAGAGCACATTTTGCATATACAGTATGGACCTACACTAAGTCATAAAAGTTTAACTTCAAAGTTTGAAAATCTGACTTAGCCTCTCCCTTATCATTTATCATTCACTATACATACGTAAGTGGTATGTCACATATTTCTGCTGTGATAGTTCTTCTTTAATCCTCTCAAATATTTTTTTCTTCAAAGAGCTGCCAAACTGGATATTTAAAATTCAAACCCACCATTCTGTCATGAAAGTAACTTCAATCAATTCTTATTCATTCAAGGTAAATTTTCTTTGATTGTTTATAAATAAATCCTTTCCCAGAAATCTCTTATGATGCATGAGTACATGACAAAAAAAAAAAAAAAAAAAAAAACTATCAAACACTGTTGGGAGCAGTGAGACCTCAGATCCTGAATTTCTTGTAATCCCCTGATCTGATGCCTACAGCTGCTCTGAGCACGAGACCTTCAGGAGTTTCTGATGGCAGGAGAGTGGTTTCTGGTGGGTTTGGCTGGGGCGTGGCTATCTCTATATAATCTGCCCCTGAACACAATAAAGGGGGCATTCTTGGGGAAGTCAAGGATGACCCGTGTCGGTGTCTCTCTGTCTGTGTGTGTCTGTGTATTTTATCCTCCAGCCCCTTTGCCCGAAGCTCACCAACTGGATGCCAGTGCACAGAGCGCAGACACGGGGGCGTGGTGCGTGGCAAAACACCATGCAAATTATTTGAGTTTTGCTATTAATTTAACTTATAAAAATGCCTATGATCCTACCTGGTTGCTGTTGATGTTTTTGCAGGGAAATGCTGTATAGCAGCCCCGGTGACCCAGAAGAGGGAGACAAGAGAATAGAAAAGACCAAATGGGCATGCTCTATTGATGTTCCCAATATCTGTAAAGGGTCATGTTGTGCCCTAGACACTCAAAGCAGTTTCCTGTTGAAATGGAAGAGATAGAACATTTATCCACTGCATGTGAGCTACCTCTGGAGCTTAGCTTTCACACAACTTAGCAGACCTCTTACCTCCCTACCTGATGGCTTCCCTAATTCAGAGAAAGCCCTCTGTCAGAACACATATCTCTGAAAAATTAAGTGAAGTTAGATACTTCTGCCTTTTAGTTTTATGTTACAAAGGAATTTCCAAAGGCATTAGAGGACAGGGCTGCTGCTGGCTAAGGGCTGTGGTTTGGAGTGGGATGAAAATATCAAGCACAGTCAGTCTCCATCATCACTCACATCTCTGTGTTCTCCAGTTACATCTTCTCTGCAGTGTATTTAGAAAAAATGGTCAGACATGTTTCTGTGAAGTACTTACTTAGAAAAACTGCTCTAAAAACTACAACTGCCACTGAAATAACGCATATTCCTATCATGTCTCTTTAAAAGCTCACAGCTATGATTTTTTTTAAAAGTATAATTAAAAACAACAGCAACAACAACAAAAAAGATTTTGCCTGGAATTATTCATACAGATTGAAAAGGTTGTGTTTAGGAGTAAACCTCAATTCAAAATTAAAATTCAATTGCCAAAAGACTGCCAAACAGGACAAATTATGAATACATTTAAAATACTGTTTGAATTAGCATTTTTGTTTGTTTTTGTTTTGTTTTGTTTGTTTTTTTTAGACAGGGTTTCTCTGTTACTTTGAAGCCTATCCTAGAACTAACTCTTGTAGACCAGGCTGGCCTTGAACTCAAACAGATCTGCCTACCTCTGCCTCTCACATGCTGGGATGTTGACTGAGTTTTCTGTCCTGCCTGGTTCCCACAGTCATTAAGTCACAAAGAGATCACACAGAGGTCTACATTAGCTATAAACTGATAAGCCCATTAGCTCAGACTTCTTATTAACTCTTATAACTTATATTAGCCCATTATTCTTATCTGTGTTAGCCACATGACTCAGTACCTTTATTAGCAGTGTAGTCACATCTTGCTTCTTCTGTCTGGACAGGACTGCAGAGGGAGCTTCCATCCACCCAGAATACTCCTGTTGTCATTGACCTGCCTCTACTTCCTGTCTGGTTGTCCTGCCTATATTTCCTGCCTGGCTACTGGCCAATCACCATTTATTTAAAACATAATTGACAGAATATAGACAATTGTCCCACACCTCTGGGATTAAAGACCTGTGCCACCACCACTGGGCTTGAATTCACTTTAAATGTTTTTACAAACTTTTGTCTTACTGAGAAGGAAAAGAAAGAGTTTTAGCATTATAGGAGTCATGTGAGAAGCCTGGTCATCTTGGGTACAATCAAGTTAATTTACATTGGATGCACTGACAGTTATACTGAACTAAAATGAAGATACATTTTCCACATAGGAAAGTAAAATAAAAGTTGAAGACAGAAATGACTTTTACCTACAGTGACAGCTAGTCATCAGAAGCAGACACACAAAAACTGTCCAAATTAAGAGAGAAAAGAGCAGAAATCATGAGAGTCCCTCATCAAAAGTAACAATACAGATCTGAGGCCAAATGTGAAGGCAACTGTGTGTTAGTTAGAAAGAAAAAGAAATAAAAACTTTGAGAGTCCCTGATAGACAATAACAAAGATTGGAAAGCATATTTCCAGGGAATGGAGAAGTACAGACACAGAGAAAAAGAAGAAGGAACATTGCAAACTTTATTAGAACAGATAAACATCGCCTATCTAGGGGATGAGAGAGGACCCAGAGGTGGAATTCCTCCTGGGTTTTCTAGGCCAAAATTTTGTAACTTCCCAGGGAATACTCTGCCTCCTGGAATACTGGCCAGCCTTCCTAGAAAGTGAAGATTTATATCTCCAAGAAGCAGGGAAACAGCATAATTGCTAGCTTTCTAAAGTGAATATTCTGAGAAAAGATACTAGAAGCTCTAAAATCCTGTGTGGATTCAGGGGCTGTTAAGTGATCATGGTCAGCATCAGTAGTTACCTTTTATTTTATTTTATGAAATGTGGTTTTTTATCACTTTCTACAGTGGTCTTAAATATAAATTACTAACAAGAATTAAAAACAAAAATCGATCTTTGAGTAAGTTAATGTTGCCACACAAAGGGAAAGAAACTGCATTTGAAAAAAAAAGATTGAATTACAGAGTCAATTTCTGCTGTGTTAATGTGTGGAGTAACGATATAATGAAGTGTAAGCAGAACAGAGGGAGATAAAAGATATGATCCCAGGCT
This sequence comes from Microtus pennsylvanicus, assembly GCF_037038515.1. Classification (NCBI taxonomy): domain Eukaryota; kingdom Metazoa; phylum Chordata; class Mammalia; order Rodentia; family Cricetidae; genus Microtus; species Microtus pennsylvanicus. Next base: position 39,951,840 of record NC_134585.1, read on the forward strand.
GCCTATGTAATGACTCCAAAGTGACTAGATATAATGGTCTGTGTTCAAGCAAAAGTGAAGTCACATTGGGAATATTTTGTTTTATCTTTATGGAGGTCAGATTCTGGTTGTTTGTGTATAGCTATATTAAAATCTGAGTCTGTGGCTTCAAATTTTTCAGTTTTGTATGAGGCTTTATTTTTATATGTTATAATCTATAAGTTCCACAGTCAGAAATGTCTGTAATTTCATTTCTTCTAATAAAATATTCTAAAACATCTGGTATTTTAGCTATTTTTTGTTTAAGCTGTAAATTAGAAATTCAAAACCATTGCTTTTTATGATTAAAATATTCAGAAGTCATGTTATTATCCAGTTAGCATGTTAAGTGCTTTTACACAAAGTTGAGTTTATTCCAGTTCTAAAATCAGAAGAAGAGGAACTATCAACATTTTATGGCTTTGCTTGATGGAAAAGTTCTGTTTCTGAATAAAACCCTTAGTTTCTTCAAACATTAAGTTTTAGAAAATTTTTAGAATGGTATGATCAAGGCTTATAAAGACTTTTTAGATGAAAAAATGGAGATATAAATTGCTGTAAACTACCAAATTGAAATGGAATTGAATTTTTAGCAATTTTGAAAAAGTTTGGAAAATTTAGAGCATCAAGTTATCTTAAATGTTATGGCCAGATGCATTAACATTATTCTGAAGGTTGTAGCACAAAAAAGCCACACTTTTATATTGAGCAGTATAATTAAAATATTTTTAAAATATTAAAAATATACGCTAGAAAAAAAGCTTTCTTATAAAGGAAGCATATGCAATTTTAGTGTATTATTCTTATAATGTTATTACTATTTATTACTCAGTGAGATACATTTATAAAATACACATGATTAAGCTTTGAACACAAATCAAATGTATTAAGCAGGTTGATTTAAAAATTCTTTTGAATTGCAATAAGCATATTTCTTAATTTTAAGGGCATCACCCATGCAGTATTTAACATTGTTTTTCATTAAGTAAACATTCTGTATTCAAAACAGCCAATATAATTTAGCTACTTTATTTCTTGGACTAATTTGATGCCATCAGGATGATGTCCTACAAAGTTTGAGGAGTAGATTCTTTATCTCCTTTGATTTCAAAAAATAAGAGTTAGGAAAAGCAAGGTCTCGGAATAGCTTTGCGTAATGAAAGAGGAAACCTCTCAAGTAGAGAAAGCAAACAGACATAGACTCCCTAGAGTTGGGATGGTACCAAGAGAAGGTGTCCTAATTTTTCCTCACAGTTGAGGCTTTTATATAGTTGTGAAGAGGATAAACTCCTATTCTTCCTCCAAATTGACTGGTTGGAACTCCTGCAGAAATTGGATAATACAGACATATGCAGAGAATTTGTTTGGTTCCCCTACCATAGTAGCCCTCAGGTATGACATCTGAAAGTTCCCTAAGAGTAAACTCCATTTGGCAGACAAGGAATGGGGAAGCTCACCAACATTTTGTCTTACACAGGGAGGACTCAGACTTCTTAAATACTTAAGTGAAAGGTCCATTAGCCTGCCTACAGTCTATTTTTTCCCCCTGATGTTCTGCTTGCTGGAGAAATGTTTGTCTCATAGGCCCTCCCTTAGATTTTCAAAACCAGTGTTCCTTTTGATAAATAAAGAGATATAAAAGTCTCTAAGATTTTTCACACAATTCATGCGACAGAAACTCAGAAGTTTTAAATACAAATTATGTTTCAATTAAAATTTAAAAAAAGCCAGGAAGTGGTGGCACACACCTTTAATCCCAACACTTGGAAGGCAGAGTCAGGCAGAACTCTGTAAATTCGAGGCTAGCCTGTACTAAAACATCTAGTTCCAGGACAGGCTCCAAAGACTCACAGAAAAGCCCTGTTTTGATACTCACCCCTGAAAAAAATCATAAAACAACTATGTGTTATTTTGGAGTTTTTAGATTTATTCATATTTTTCAATATAGCACCTCTCCTATCTCTCTATTTAATTTCAAATATATTTTAATAGAGACATTGACAACTCTTATTTATTTTTAAGACTTTTGACTCTCCTCCCTTCCTTCTTGTTCTATTTATAGCAATTCACTTTAATACCAATTCATTTAACTTGTTTCTATCTTGTAACAATGAGAACTGTTTTCATAGTATATATTCAAAGATGCATGATCTCTTTTATGCTTAAACATAATTATTTGTATACATGTTCTCAATGTTTTATCAGGGTCTTGTTTATTTCAGTTTAATTTTAAATGTCTAGGGAACAGAAATATCTTCACAAACACACACACTCTCTCTCTCACACATACACACACAACAACAACAACAACAACAATAACAAGAGAACTTGCTTCCTGATGAGTGAATATTTATTGCTATACAGTGATCATCTTAGAGTGATTGGTTCTGTTGTTAAATAAACAGCTTCCATACATTTTGAGTTTTAATTATACCGTACGACTTCTTGTCTTCTGTTCTTTTCTGTAAATTAAAGAAAATGTTATAAAATATATAAATTACTGTCAAGTAACCTTTTACTAGAGAATAAAACTCTTCTGTCTCCAATACAAATAAATCCTCATTGTATATACTGTGCATGCTTTATTAGTTCTATATTCTATATCCAAGAGGAAGAAATGAAGGAAGCACAGTGCACCATCCTTTCTTAAGGTCTACTTACCACACATTATTTGAGAACAACATCCCTTGGCTCTAAATAAAGAATAGTTATCCAAGTACAAATTTCTCTGATAGTCTGTCATTCCAGAACAATTTGTTTTAAAATGTAATAAATTCCTCAGTTCTACATTTGTTATTTAATCATTAACAGAAAGCTAATATCTCTTAACTTCTTAACAAAAAAAATGGAATCTACCTTGGGGTACAGCCTTATTATTCTGGTTTCTGCTAAGAATTAATCAAGGTCAACTCTCTGCTACAGGCACCCCTACCCAGGAAGCAGTGTTCACCTAAAACCATGCTACAAATTGGGCTATTCAAATTTCTTCTTCCTTCTCAGAACTCTCCACTCTGTGGAGAAAATTAAGGTTTGTAGGGTGTTGCCATGTTAAGCCTGTCTGCTTTTCTCACTTGGCAAGTAGACATCATGTTATTCTTTTCTGTATCTTTGAGATGTGGGATAGAGAAAGCATGCCTTCTAGGATTCTTTTTTCCATCCTTTCGCTGAAATTCTCATCCCTCTCTTGTTGTGTCTTCCCCTCTACCATTTGGTTGACCTTCAAAAAGACTTAATATAAATGGCATGCTATTTTCTTTTCCTCTGCTCCATCTTCCTACTTCAGATACCACTCAAGCCCACACTACAAGCTTACAAGTGTCAATAAAATTGTTGTGGAACTTCTTTCTGAGTCAGCTCCCAAACTCTCCTATTAGTAAGTCTAAGGGCAATCCAATCTTCCACAGTAACTTGTGTAATCCCAGGTGGAGCCTCAAACATCTCCTGCCATATTATTCAGCAGACTTAAAATGTATTAGTAGCAGTAAATATACTGTTAAAATAATAGTATCAATTAAGCACTGTTTAATTCCCATGAGTGTGTAGGCTTTCTGCAATTAGTGTTGTTATTAAATTCTAACTTTAAGCCATGGTGATATGGTAAGATATAGAGGATTATTCTAATTTTTTTTGTATCTGTTGAGGCTTGCTTTGTTACCAATTATGTGGTCGATTTCAGAAGGTTCCATGATTTGCTGAGATGAAGGTATATTCTTTTGTGTTTGGGTGCAATGTTCTGTAGATATCCGTTAAGTCCATTTGAATCAGGACAGCTGCTATTTATCTTATTTTTCTGTTAAGTTTTTATCTGGTTTACCAGTGCATTGGCAAGAGTGGAGTGTAGAAGTCTCCTACTATTACTGTGTGGTGTTTGATGTACGATTTAAGCTTTACTAATGTTTCTTTTACATATGTGGGTACTCCTGTATTTGGGGCATAGTTGTTCCAGATTGAGACTTCAGTGTCCTTCTTCATCTCTTCTGATTGATTTTAGTTTGATATCTATATTGTTAGATATTAGGATAGCTATACCCACTTATTTCTTATGTCCATTTGATTGGAAAATCTTTTTCCAACCCTTTACTCTGAGGTAGTGTTTGTCTTTGAGGTTGAGCTGTGTTTCTTATATACATCAGAAGGATGGATCCTTCAAGCATATCCATTCTCTTAGCCTGTGTCTTTTTATTGGTGAATTGAGTCCATTGATATAAAGAGATATTAGTGACCAGTGATTGCTAATTCCTGTTATTTTTCGGAGGTAGTGTTTGTGTGCTTCCCTTATTTGGGGTTTGCTGGTGTGAGGTTATCTGTTGCCTATTGTTGTTTTGTGGTTGTGTTTAGCTTCTTTGGCTTGGAGTTTTCTGTCTAATACTTTCTGCACAACTGATTTTGTGGATAGGTATTGTTTAAATCTAGTTTTTGTCATGAAATAACTTGTTTTCTCCATTGATAGTGATCGAAATATTTGCTTGTTAGTTTAATCTGGGCCTGTTTCTGTGGTTTGTTAGTAACAGCAGCACATATGTCCAAGACCTTCTGGCTTTAATTGTTTTTATTGAGAAGTCAGGTGTAGTCAAATTGATGACTATCTTAAATGTTACCATAGAACCTTCATCCAGTAACTGATGGAGACGGAGGCAAAGATCCACAGTGAAGAAATGGGCTTAGCTCCCTAAGTCCAGTCGAAGATTTGGAAGAGTGAAAAAATGAGCAAATAGGTCAAGACCATGATGAGGATACCCACTGAAACAGCGCACCTGATCTAATGGTGGCTGACCATCTGTGGCAGGACACCAAAGGAACCAGCAGAGGACCAAACTAGGCTCTCTGAATGTGGGTGACAATTGTATGGCTGGGACATACTTTAAGGCCACTGACAGTGGGACCAGAATTTATCACTACTGCTTGTACTGGCTTTTTGGAACCAATTCTCTTTGGAGGATACCTTATTCAGCCTAATATAGTAGGGATGGCCTTGATCCTTTCTCAAAGCAATGTGCCTTTCCCTCTCTGAGGACTGAATGGGGGCAGGGGAAAAGGTGGAGGTAATGGGAGAAGGGGAGAGAGTAAGAACTGGGATTTGCATGTAAAATGAAAAAAAAAAGATAGTTTTTAAAAATAAATAGATAGATAGAAGATAGATAGATAGATAGATAGATAGATAGATAGAAGATAGATAGATAGATAGATAGATAGATAGATAGATAGATAGATAGATAGATAGATAGATAGATAGATAGAATAATATGCCAGGTGGTGGTGGTACATGACTTTAATCCCATCACTCAGGAGGCAGAGGCAAGTGGATCTCTGTGAGTTTGAGTCCAGCCTGGTCTATAAGAGCTAGTTCTAGAACAGGCTCCAAAGCAACATATAAAAATCCTGTCTCGGAGAAACAAACAAACAAACAAATACAGTATTAGTTGATACCTGCATGAGAAGTAGAGATTTTGGAGATTTTGTGTTTTGTAATGAAAGGAAATTAAATCTCATTAAAATCCTTCTGAAATGTTAGAGTCTAGCAATGAAATAGTTTTGCTAGGTTGATACAATCCTACATTTTCACAGGAGTTCTGATCTTTGAACTCTATTCTTAAGCTTCTCTGGCAAGCTCCTTTACACACTGAGCCATTGTGCTATTCATTACCATTGTTTTCTACTAAACCTAAGAAGAAACACTATCAACAATTTTCAAGGAAGTATTAATAAGATTTTATTGAAATTAACATAAATTAGAAATATTCATCATCCTTCATTTTAGGATTTTTTCACTATTCTTCTGTTTTTACACATTTAAATGGCCTTTCTCTACAATCACCTTTCATTAAAGTTATTTCAAAGGTTTATAACCCAAAGAGTAAAGCTCTGAATTCAAATATACAGAATAAATTTCATGTTTTGCTCATATTTTTATTATCTTGAATGAGCTTTGAAAAGTTAATATTGATAAGGATTTCAGCTGGTAGATGTATAAACACATTGGAAATAATACCATTAGTCAGTCAGAATAATGGAAACCAGAGTGAAATGAGTTAGTCATTGTTCCATTTGTTATATAGGGATCAAAAAGTTCATGTTTCATAACTGAAACTGAATTGATGTTTGGCCAACATAAATTTCCCCTCAGTAAATGTCTCATTTTTTTCAAAGACCAATAGATTTGACTTCTTTTGTAGAAGTAAGATGAACTAGAACATGTTGAAATGGTATCAATTTCAACTGGTCCTTTCACACAGCATATTCTAAAACTGAATAAAATGTGAATATATATATATCAGAAGCAGTTATTTACAGCTATGAGAGAAAGTCTGGCAAATACATTTTACACATAATTTGATGCATACTGACAAAACAATAATAATATATCATGGTATTAATGTTAACAGTCAAAAATTAGAATTAAACATTTACTGCAATATTGTAAATTAGGCATATATGTGAAGTTCACATGTTTTAATTTTAGTTATAAAATATTATATACACTTATGGGATATAATATATTATAGAATAAATCAAACAAGTAAATTAATAAATCTCTACTTAATCAGTTTAATTTTTATATTGATAACGTTAAAATACCCATTTTTAAAAATTTGAAAATATTTATTATTTACTGTGGTCATGAATCAGTGTAGTATCAGCATTTTAATTTTCTTCTTGCTTTGTAACAACTAAAAATAAATGCCTGTTAATATTACAACATGGTTTTCTAGTTTCATTTATTTGCTTGTAAATTTCTTTTCTTCAGCTGAGTAATATTCTGTTTTATAAATGTGCCATATTTTCTTATTCCATTCTTCATTTGAAGGGCACATAAGTTTTTTCCAGGTTCTGGCTATTGTAAATGATGCTTTTTTGAACAAGCGTCCTTTTGGGTATTTGCCCAAGTGGTTATAGCTTGATCCTGAGGCAAATTGATTGCCAATTTTCTGAAAAACTGCCATATTGATTTCCAAAGTTGCTGTACAAGATTGCATCATCAGGGGAGGAGTGTTCCCCTTACTCCACATCCTCTCTAACAGAATGAGGTAACCCAGACCCAGAACAACAAACATCCTAATTGGATATTAGGAGTAAAGAATAGGATAACCAACCTACAATCCACAGCCTCAGGGAGGAGAGGAGAGGTAACAGGAGGGCCCAAGGAGGGATGCATTGATTTGCCCAGAAAGGGGAAATAGAAAAGATATGCTGGATAAACTTGGGGTAGAGGGATGGGAGCTTGAAGGAGTAAATTAGGTGGGCTGGTCATGGGAGGTTGTTTAGGAGCAGGATGGAGGAGAGTATTAAAAGAGATATCTTTATGGGAGGGTATTTCAGGGTTAGGGAGAAACCTGGTGTAAGGGAAACTCCAAGGAATCAACAAGGATGTCTCCAACTAAGACTCCTAGCAATAGTGGAGAGGGTGGCTGAACTGACTATCATGCTGTAATCAGACAAGTGACTACCCTAATTGTCATCATAGAATTCCGTAACTGACAGCAGCCGATGTAGAGATCCATATCCATGTATTGGGATGAGCTCTGGAAATCCTCCTGAAGAAAAAGAAGAAGGAGAATATGAGCCAGGAGGTCAAGGTCATGACTGGGGATCCCATATAGACAGCTGACCTGAGCTCTTGGAATCTCATGGCCCTGAATAAACAGTTAAGGAATCTACAAAATCTACCAATCTAGGCCTTCTGCATGTCTGTGACAATTGTGTAGCTTGATCTACTTGTAAGGATCCTGACAGTGAAATCAGGACCTATCCCTGGTGCTTAGCTGGCTTTTGGGAACATGTCCCAATGCTTAATTGCCTCCGCCAGACATTATACAGGGAGAGGAGCTCAGTCCTTCCTCAACTGGACGTGCCACTTTGTTCAAGGTCATAGGAGACTTGACCTTTTATTTAATTAATTAATTAATTTATTTATTTAGGATTTCTGCCTCCTCCCCGCCACCGCCTCCCATTTCCCTCCCCCTCCCCCAAACAAGTCCCCCTCCCTCATCAGCTCAAAGAGCAATCAGGGTTCCCTGACCTGTGGGAAGTCCAAGGACCACCCACCTCCATCCAGGTCTAGAAGGTGAGCATCCAAACTGCCTAGGCTCCCCCAAAGCCAGTATGTGCTGTAGGATCAAAAACCCATTGCCATTGTTCTTGAGTTCTCAGTAGTCCTCTTTGTCCACTATGTTTAGCAAGTCCGGTTTTATCCCATGCTTTTTCAGACCCAGGCCAGCTGTCCTTGGTGAGTTCCCGATAGAACATCCTCATTGTCTCAGTGTGTGGGTGTACCCCTCGCGGTCCTGAGTTTCTTGCTCGTGCTTCCTCTCCTTCTGTGGAAATAGAAAACACTATCCTGAGTGAGGTAAGCCAGACCCAAAAAGAGGAACATGGGATATACTCACTCATATTTGGTTTCTAGACATAAATAAAGGACATTGAGCTTATAATTCGCGATCCTAGAGAAGCTAAATAAGAAGGTGAATCCAAAGACAAACATATAGGCATCCTCCTGAATATTACCCTTCATCAGGCGACGAAAGGAGACAGAGACAGAGACCCACATTGGAGCACCGGACATAAATCTGACCTTTTATTTAAAATGGAGACAGAGGAGTGGATGGGAAAGGGGGTAGATGGGGTCAGAAGGGGTTCAAAAAGAGAGGGGGAGGGGAAACTGTAGTTGGTATTGAAATAACTGGAAAAAGTGTTAATTAAAAATGTACTGCATTATATGAGTGTGCTCAGGACTATATTCATTAGTTATTATGACATTCAATTGCACAGGTATTGTCCTGCTGTAAAGGCTTATCCGATCTCATACTGACTATATCACCGAGGCTGGTCTTGATTTGTGATTCTCCTGCTTTAGGTTCCCAAGATCTATACTTATGGGTCTACAGCATCACACCCTACCAAAGCACCTTATTAGCAAAGGTAATTTATTTCACCATTAATACATCTTTTTACTTGACTAGCATCATACTAAGTAGACATTTTATTATATTGCATAGAAACCTCAGGTTTTAATGCAAGAATTTCATAGGTTATTGCATCATCACTATGGTGGTTTTTCTAAAATCTGAACATTTAGAACTGTCTAGAAAATGAATGCTGCAGAGTTATCATTATATTTCTTGCCAATTATCAAAAACAATGTAGCAGAAATAATGCTTAGACTTTGTAGTAAGTAATTTTAAAAAAATAACCTATTTTCTTTGTTTTGGTAATTATGATGTCCGAAACCTGGAATTATGTTCGTTATTAAGTCTTTATGTCCATAGACAATGCAATTCAATTTTTCTTTTGCAGATGAAAGTTGTCACTTAAAACACTAACCAGTGCAAAAATATTGGCAGCTGAGAAAGTGACTAACTGAAAATAGACACAGGGCACTGAGATGCAAGAGACAGCATCAGCTTCAGAATATTTGTTCTTATCTTAGAAATGAAAACTGCAATAATTCTAAGAGATGAGAGGTAAAGATTACATGTAACTCTAATAATCTAAAAATGTCATGAGATATCTGAGTGTGCCATATCTCTTAGCCTTGGGTCCTTTACACCGTGAGATAAGAGTGGTTCCTCTAAGGGCAATTTCTCTTTCAATAGGAATAAGCATGTTTCCGGAGTATGCATGAAAACACAGCAGGTTTGGCTTAAGCAAATGATTATCCATGAATAGTCAGCCTCCTTTTCATGTATTTCTACATATAAATAAGCATGTGGTGGGTTCTGTAATGAATAGAGTTATGGTGTTGATCTCAATCAATGCCTGTGCAATGACAGAATTCTCTGCTATGTTCACAGACCATGACACTGTCCACCTATTATAGTTAAACAGCTATTAAAGAGGGAGTTTCAGTGTTAAAAATGAGACTGAAATGGTGCTTTCAATTACATGTGACCTGTGTGTGTGTATATGTGTGTGGATGAAAATATGATACAACTTTATTTTGTCAGTTAGGAGCTAATTTGTAATATGTTAAATGTTTGCGAAGTATTCAAGATCTCACTGGTCAGCAGTAGGGAACTTGTGTTGAACATTCCCTTTCAGAGCACTGCCGTGTTTCAGTCTTAGTTTTTTGTTGAACAAGGTGGTATTCGTGACGTAAATGAACTAAGCTTTCTCAGAAGATAATTTTCCAAGAACACAGACATAACATTAAGAACATTGGTTAAGAGGTGTGAAAATGGCCCAGAGGGTAAAGTCATGCCACAGCCCTCAAGTTTGAATGCCAGGACTCACTTTAGGAAAGTGATGAATCTAGAAAGCTATACGCTGACTTCCTTAAAAATTCCATCATGTGCTCATACCCACACACATAGATATGCCACACACATTAAATAAATAAAAAACTAAACTACTATCTAAAGAAAAATATGAAAAATGTCCAGTCACACTAAGATAAGGGTTTCTAAGTTATAAGGAAAATTGTAAACATTTAATTTAATTAAATTAATTAATTAATTTATGTTTTGATTTTTGAGACAGGGTTTTGGTTCCTGTCCTGGAACTAGCTCTTGCAGACCAGGCTGGCCTCAAACTCACAGAGGTCCGCCTGCCTCTGCCTCCCGAGTGCTGGGATTAAAGGCATGCACCACCACCCGGCAATTGTCAACATTTTAAATTGACAAAACGATCAAAGAAACACATGTTCAAGCCTGAGAAGCTTCCGGTAAACGATTATCCAGTAGAACTTAAAGGAGGTAAGCCTGTCTACTCGTTGTCATTAAAATTTACAGGAAAATAATAATATATTTAATCTATACACTCAAGAATTATGTATAACTTTGAAAATAGACATATTTCTTCAATGAATTGTGAGGACAAAGAATAGAACTATCATTATAACAACTTTTAATTTATGATGAAAGCATACTCATTAAAGTCGTATTTTATATGTATATTTCTGTATATTTCTGTATTAATTTACAATATGTTACTATGCTAACATGAGTGTGATTCACATGCTACATTACGATATTTAATTAATTCAATTCATTTAATTAATTAAATATAAATAATTTAGAGAAATTTCATTTTAAATCTAAGGTTATGCTGAATAGTCTAATGATTCTTGAAAATACTGAAGAAGCTAAGCTATTTCATGAAAGGGTTATTTTCTTCCACATTCATGTTTAATAAATGGACCATGTTATGCAAACTTGGAGGTTTATTTTCTTTTAAAGGCATTTGACACATTTTCCTAGCTTTGAAAATAAAATAAGATTCGAACTTTATATATTATTAGCTCATTAGTGTCAACTTTAATATTTTTGACTAAAAACACAATAATATTTGCTTTTCATATCAATCTTTTTTCACATTTTCCTAAGTAAGTCCTGGAATCAAAAATGAAAAAGAATAAATTTTTCCGTTCACAGTTCTCTATGAAATTAACTCAATAAAACTAAAGTACAATTAAATCACATTCAAGTAATTTCAGTTATTGTCTGTTGTATTTAAATAAAATTATTAGTAAAATTAAAAATGGTTATCAATGAAATAACAGTTATTTTCACTTGCCAATACATTATATGTGGAATCTGAATAATCTAATTGATATCAGAAACTTTGCCCACACTTTGTTATATACATTATGTAGGGTTATGTGAGAAATTGGTATCTTCAATGTTAAGCCTTGATTCATTGCTTATCTTTTAAACATCTGTCAGTGAGTGACTAAGAGGAAGTAGAAGGACAAGCTTATACCCCTGATGAAAATGAAAATGAATTCACTGATGATTGCAGTTTAAACACAGAGATGAAGTTTACTTCAGACAGCAGGTGAAAACATAAAACCAAATTACACATAAATGTTGCTAAGATTCAAATCGTTTACTTTGCAAAGCTTATCTTTTACTTGTTAAATTGTTAAAATGTTCTACCACCCAGTATGTTGTGGAATAATCTTTTTGTACACTGTGAAAATGTGTCTTTGCTAAGGCACTTTCTCATTGGTTTAATGGAGAGGTAAATGGCCAAATAGCGTCAGAAGAAACCATGTGGGACTTCTAGGGACAGAGAGTTCCTGGGAGACCAAAAAGGGAGGAATCACGAGTCAGACTCAGAGGAAGCAAGACATGCAAGATGAGAGGTAAAAGTCACATAGCTGCCTATAGATGAATAGAAATGGTTTTATTTAAGTTATAATTGCTGGTTAGAAGCAAGCCTCAACTATAGATAGAACTTTTATAATTAATAATAAGTCTCCATGTTGTCTTTGGTGAGCTGGAGGCCCCCCCCAAAAAATCTGTCTACAGAAATATGACAGATAACCAGTATATTTATTTAAAATACAAGTTTATTATCTACAGGTAAATAAAAGGTGGCTGATTGGTGGATGGTAAACTACCACAGACTACAGGGGAAAAGGACATACTTAATGTATCATTTGACCTGCATACATGTATATTTGCATGCCAGAACATGTGAACACACACACACATACACACACACACACACACACACACACACACATACACTTAAACAATTTTTAAATGGTAAGAAATAAGAATAAATAGCCTAACATTTGGGAATTTATTTTTTTTTTATTTTCTAAAATTCAAAATATTCACTTTTGTTTTGAAACACATCTAGCCAAGGATTCCAAATATGTGTGAATCTGAAAATTAATATATAAAATCAAGTAAGAATTTATTGTTTAGAATATATAGAATAACTTTCACATATAGTTGTACACACATTATATTGCCTCAGGTTCCTTTTCTCTTGGCCTTTTTTCTCTTTTCTCTACCTAAAGATAAAACAGTGTACTGTATACTGGCTCCTGACTAAACCACCAGTAAATGGTTACCAACATTTATACTTCTCTTTTCCAGAGACACTACCCTATAGTAAATAAAAAAAAAATTTGCTTATTTTACTATCATTGGAATTTTATCCAAAGGAACGTGTACTGTTGGAAAGTCATTAACAGGGCTTTTATGATTTGATTCTCTCCTACCCAGCTTTAAAGAAATCTGAAAGACTACAATATAGTGGCTGTAGTTTTCGCACTTCACAAATGATAATGAATGGATCTGCCACTATGGACTTGCACTGTCTTGTGTTCAAATAATAAAATGTTTTAATTTCCCTGTCGTCAGTGGTTCACAAAGTAATTTTATCCTACACTTCCTTGGATGATTAGTTCTGTTTTGTTCTGTAACATCAAAGATGGACTCTGTTGAAAAATAGATGAATGCCGTAATAGTCTATTCTGTTGGAGAGGCAAAATGAACGCATTCTTCACACTGACAAAATGCGTAGTCTAGCAAAATCTGCATATTGTCACATAGTTACAAATGCTATGAGAGTAAGAGCATAAAATAGAATATGTTGCAAAGATAATTATACAAGAAAAGGGCCTTTTTGACACCTGAAAGACAAGATAAATTATAATACATTCTAAGAGATTTTATTGTTACATCAAAATCCTGTACCATAATTGCTATTTAATGTTTCACAATTTAAACTTATCCTATACACATGCACATACATAGAAATATGTTTGAACATAACAAAAATTTTATGCTTTGGTAGTGCTTTAATAAAAGAACACATACTATGAAAGTTTTAAAATAAACATTTATCACTTTCTTTGGTTCAGATTCATAAAATGGGATAAAAGTTCACATCTGTGCATTCTGATGAATCTTTTGCTTTTTCTAGTCTGTTCTGAAATGTTTGGTATTTTGGATCAACCTCAGGAGTAGCTGGGATTATAGATTGTTGCTCACACTTTCAACTTTTAATAAAATCTAATAATTTCAATTTTTTACTTTGAAGAATTCACAGGCTGAAAATGTTATTTTTTCTCTTCCACCTTTAAAACTACTACTGATGAGATTTTAAGTGCTGTCTGTTAAATAATAGGCTTGGTGTATCAGCAAGTGTTAACCATAGCTATGACTGAAACATACACAGGCCTGAGATTTAGTGTCACAAAAGTAATTCAATGACAGTTCTTACAACAGAGTTCTCACAATAATTTCATAGGGATGTCTGTTTCACTAAGCCATGACACCGGAGGACTAAGTAGTAGGCACCTATCCAAAGATTAGTCTGCAAAACTTAAATATGGGTTGTCAGTATCTTGGTATCTCAAGTGAATGCATTTTCGTTGGAGCCATGCATTTTCTGTTACTCAAAGATACCATATCATAAAGTGATAAAAATATATGATACCACACCATAAAATGACATAAAATATAATAAACTCATCTTTAATATCATAAAAATAGATTAATCTTTTTCTATGCTAATAATAGTTATCCGTATCATCCTGCAGGGTGTGTTTATATCCACACCTAATCAAATTCAACCTTAGGATTCTAGATGGGTCTAAAGTGAAATTTACAAATGCTTTGGTTCTTTCATTTTCAAGACACTAAGGTTTATTTCTCTTTTGAAAATAGCGTTTAATAAGTCGCCTGTCTACAGTGAATATAATGCGGTATAATTGGTAAGATTTCACTTCTAAAATTAGGACTTGGCCCCTCTACAACTTTCACATCACTGTCCCTGATGTTCCTTTTTCACAGCTGGTAGGTGTTTTGCAATGAAAACTGGAAAACCTTTAGGTCACAGCTAAGAGGACTAGTTAATCAACGATGCAAGAGGTGTAAGCTCCACAGTAGGTCATATGGAGTTTAGTCATCACTGAATAAACTTGTAACTGACAATGATTTCAAGCATGTCTGAATATTTAAATTTAAATTCAGCATAAGGCTGGTTCAGTGTAGGTATTAGGTATGGCAGTCATCTCTGAGGAAGTTGAAATGGAGGTATTGCATTCAAAATCCTTCTTTTAAAGCACATTTGAACAGGGGAGTTCCTTTTCTACTTTTTTATAATTTTAAATTTTAAATGTTTATGTACGCAAATCTGAAGGTGGAAAATTTTACTCAGATCATTTTAAAAACGAGTTACTTATCTTTTCCTGGTCACCATATCCAGGCCTACAACTCCTACAGAAGTCCCTGGTATACAGCAGACCACATCAATATCCAGAACCCAGGTAAGACCCCCACGCACAGACAATATTATTAAAAGAGACCTGAATAATCCAAGAGCTGGAAAAAAAACTTAAAAACAACTTTATGAAGATGATAGGATTCCTTAAAGAGGAAATGAACAAATGCCTTAAAGAAATTCAGAGAAAAAAACAAAATAAATATTGAGGAAATGAATAAATCCCATAAAGAAATACAGGAAGAACCCTACCCTGATGTCAATAATCAACTCCAGCTGTTTTACCAGAGGCAAGGCTGGTCCTAGTGACCTCAGGTAAGAAATCTCCCACTACCTGCTAATACTCCTTAGAGCCTATTTAAAAACTGAGACTGCTGCACCCCGTCTCCTGGGCTCTTTATTCCAGCTCACAACTTTGGCAGATGATTTATGCCTTACCTGAGGTTAGGCAGGTTCTGGTGACCCAAACTAAGACACTGCCTACAGCCAGGCAAGACTCCTTAAAGCTGACCCAGGAGCCCTTAACAGCAAACTGTCCCGTAAGCACAATATCCCAGTCTATAACAGAAAATACATTCAACAAAATCATAGGAGAAAAATGTCCTAACCTAAAAAAGGACAATGAGATAGAAAAAGCAAAAATTAAAATAAATAAATCAATAATATACAACGAGAAGAAGTAATTAAAATTACTCACAGAAAAGAATATTTGGGTACTAGATGGATTCAGCCAAATTTCTATCAGATATTCAAATCTTCATCAAATTATTCTGCAAAATAGAAAAAAACATGGTGTTTCCAAATTCTATTACCAAGACAGTGTTATCATATTGATATGATAACCTAACAAAGACAACAACAACAAAACATATAGGCCAATATTACTGATGAATATAGGTACATCATACAGCTGTTAAAAACATTCAGAAAATAGAAAGAAACAAACATAACAAAAAGAAAATATTTCTGGTAAATTTAATATGCCCACTCAGTATCCACTGAGGTCACATGAAAGAGAATATACACTCAAGTATATATAAAACACAAAGTTAATATTCCCCATATAAATTTTGCAGGATTTTGGGTATCTTCCACTGACTTTTATATCTATAGGTTTCTAAAAATCTTGGCATTTTGTTATGTTGTTTTATTAAAATATGCAAAATGATTCTGCAATATATATTATACACATTCAGTACTTAAATAGATCTCAGTTCCCTAACCTGAAATGTTAAAGCATGTAAAAGTGTATTTGACATAAATATAGCTTCAATGAACAAGAGGTCAAAATTTCTTAAATGTTTGTTTTCCTTCAAAACTGAAAACAAATATTAAAACAAATTATGCTTAAACGGTCTGGTTCACAGTTCTTAAAATAATCCATTTAGCTTTAAAGGCTTTATGAAGAAAAATTCTAGTATGCAAATATCGTTGAAAACCCTTTTAAGCCAGGCGGTTGTGGTATATGCCTTTAATTTCAGCACTCGGGAGGCAGAGGCAGGCAGATCTCTGTGAGTTCGAAGCCAGCCTTGTCTACAAGAGCTAGGTTCCAGGGCAGGCTCCAAAGCTAGAGAGAACACTTGTCTTAGAAAAAAAAAAAGAAAGAAAAAAGAAAAAGACAACTCTTTTAGTCCTATATTTGAATAGAAATTTTTCTAAATGACTTCATGGTTTCTGTCTCTAACCCAGTGTTCTCACCAAGCCATTGGTACTTTGAACATTGATGAACTTCTAGGGCAGTGCTTCTCAACCTCTGGGTCACAACCCTTCCGGGGTTTGCATATAAGATGTCCTGCATAGCAAATATTTGTTCACAATTAAAGCAAAATTACAGTTATAAAGTAGCAATGAAATAATTTTGTGCTTGTTTGGGGCCAGTACAATCTGAAGACCTGTATTAAAGGTCACAGCACTAAGAAGGTTGAGATCCATTATTCTAGAGCATATTGGGTAATTATCTATATGTCTTTATTTAAATAACTAAAGCTTCAACCTATAAATTTCTTGCTTTTTTCCACAATATTTTTTTCCTTCAAGGAATTAGTAAACCTATTATAACTGATACCTATAAGAAATGATGAAAAATAAAAAATATATTTTTGAGTACATGAGGATTTAGGGTCAAACAAAGAGTTTGAATGTTGAAAATTCATCAAGGAATGTTTGTGATAAATTTATAAAGACTAAATCACTAGTGGAAAGTGAAATTATCCCCAGATGTACTATTAGCAAAATACTCATGAATTAGTGTATATTTGCATAATTCACTGATTGTCATAGGGCATGGGTGCATGTTCCTTAATTTCTATTTTATTTATTCGTTATTTTTATTAAAGTTTAGAGGATAGAACCTGGCATGGTATTACAGATTCTTCAAAATCATTCATAAAAAGACAGAGGTGGTGTTTTACTTAGTTTTACACCAGCAATACTATAGATTATCACAGACAGCAACTGCAAGGGAACTGTTGTAGGTCTTGTTTGTGCTGTCACTGTACTGTATCAGGGAACTGCAGAGGTCTCTTCTGGCCTGCTCCTTTGCTCTCCTCTCTTGCTCTCCTCTTTAGTTCATTTTCTTGATCCACTCTGTGCAGTCACAGTCTGTGCTTCAGAGTTCCTCTCTTGGTCCTCTATGGGTGCTTGCAGCCTGTGTTTCAGAGTTCCCCTGAGATCGCAGGAGGATAGGAGAGCTTGGGGGCATAGTGGAATTTGTGTTTCCAAAATTTTTAAGGACCTCCACCCATGAAAAGTCACATTGTAGACTTCATAGCAAAATGAAAGTCAGGACAAGCCACTGTGATGCAAAGATGATGTTTATCAAAAATAGAAAATGAGGTGTTCAGAAAAAAATATATGAGGCCTTATTTAAGATTGGGTGCATGCTCATCAGGGAAGAATCATTTTTAAATATCCCAGGAATAACTATATACAGCATTTGGGGACATCTAGAATTTTATTACTAGTAAATTTCTAAGTAACCACTCAGTTCTTGTTTCTCACTTTTAGTTAAGTTTAGTTTAGTTTAGGCTTGATTTATGAACAAAAAAAAAGTTTTCTCTGTGAAGTCCCGGCTGTCCTGGAACTCACTCTACAAACCAGGCTAGCCTATATCTCAGAGATCTGACTTCTTTTGCCTCCTAAATGATGGCATTGAAGGTTTGCAACACATCTGCCCAGCTTCCCACTTTTTTATAACTGAGAATATAGGTTGTCCAGAAGTGCCATGGATCTGATTATAATCTGATAAAATTAAAGACATAAGCCCCCAGGGTTACAAAGTGGGGTAGAGCATGTCTTTTACTTTAAGTAAACTTTCTAGTAATATTTATAAAAATCAGAAAATTATAACTGGTGAAGAATAAAGTCTGTATACACTTAGGCATAAGCTTAATTCACTATTATTTTAACCTCATTATTTAAAATGTCTCTATATTAAAAGAATGCTGTGTCCGCTTGAAAACTTCATGGCAAATTTATTAAAATTCTTAATTCTCAGACTCATAAGCTTCACTAGTGTCAGGAGTGTGGTGATCCTATCTCTTCCTATGACTCCATAGTTTCCCATCTTTATGCCTATCTGATTTTCAGTGCTATAAGGAAGATGAAATCTCCACTTAATTCTATTTCTGGGTGTCAGGTGCATTCTGTTTGATCTCTCTGTGGCTGTTCCATTTTTATTCTGCATATGATTTATGGTTACCTCAAGAAGAAATTTGTGTAGGATATTAGGTTCAATTCTAACTTACTCCACCCCAGCCCAGTATTCTATTTTCTGGAAACTAAGATACCGTCAAAATCAAAAGTTTCAATTTTCTTTACGAAATATTGTGAACATTTTTTTTCCTGGTAGGTCTTTCTGCAGTAGTTGGGCTTCAGCAAATACCTCACAAGAGCTTCAGATATGTTAATCTGCATCAGTGAGTTTTCTCCATAGTCAAATTCTTTGTTCCCACAGTATTGACTGCTTTTGAAACCTATGTGCTATTTTTCAAAGCTTATTTTTTTCAAACTATTATTCATGTCATTTTTGAGGAAATTAGTCCGAAGCTAAATATTGAACGTTGATAGAGAGTGCCAACTAGAAAACAAACACCTCTTGGTAATAATTTTTACACACTGCAAACAAATATTAAAAACAGAATTAATCGTATAAGTACATGCTTCCACAGTGTAACTCAGTATATTTGATGACTGCATAAGCATATATCTTAATAAATAACTATAATTACTTAAGCCATTCTTAGATACCTTTCATTAGATTTTATTTTATCTGAAATTATGCCATATAACTAGTTTTAGAAGGAAGAAAGAGAATGTAATCACACAGTTCCAGATGCCAAGTTTCCCAGTACTCCTGACAATAGTCAATTTACTGTCCAATTTATACTCTGTAAACGTTTCTCTTAGAAATAGCAATTACAGAAGTAATGATGTCTCTATAGTATACTTACTCTACTCCAAACAAATCTGGCAAGGAGACACTATATATTCCTTAGAGTTTTAAAACTGTTCTTTTATAAATATTTATTAATTATGTTTGTGGGAAATTTATTTTATCCATTTATGCACTTTTAGGACTATTTGTGTATGTATGCATGAATATTTTGCATGTATGTTACAAATTCTTATGCATACATGTGTCTAACAGAATAACTTTAGGTATATTGCAAAAACATAGATTGGAATTCCTCTTTGTTTCTCCTATTTTCTATTACTAAACTTTGCTGAGAAACACAGCAAGTGAACAAAAGAATTATGAAAGCTAATGTTGGATAGATAGATAAAAGTGTATTACCATATTCTTCCATATGAACTCATGAAAAAATTTGGATTCAGCATAGGAGAAAATTACTTCTTAAGTCTGATATTAGATGCAAAGGTTATGGAAATTTCCTCCCTGGATAGTTCCATTCTCATTCAACACCCAATTACCATTAACATAACAGCTGTGTCAGCTAGGCTGGCCATTTCTAAGAGCAAACAGGAGTTATGTAATCTTTCACTCACTGTCGTGCAAGATAAAGTGCAATTTCACAGTAATATGAGAGTTCTACATTAAAACCAATTATATAGAAGTACCATATTTATTGATAAAGACCGTGGAAACTTATCAAGAAGCAGCACACTTCACATTTATAGACTCCAGTGTATATGGACTGGCCACAATGCAGGTCCTTTAAAACCGCAATTAGAAACACGGGAACCAGTTGGTGTATTCTCCCTTGGGTAATTCTACCTGTCCTACATTTAAGGCCTCTGGGGTTTACTCAGAACTAGTGAATAGTCAGCCCCTGGATATTCTGTAGGCCTGTCAAGGTCACACACAAAATTTACTATCACTTGTAGTCTCGTGCTGTACAGAGATGAAAAGGGAGATGACATGCAGATACTTTGAGGGAAACGTGAAATTCCGATATTAAGTGTGCATTGTTTGAGCTCTTGTTAATGTTTAAATCCTATGTATATTTTAGTTTTTGACTGAGATAAACCTAGCTCATTCCCTGCAAAGTATTTAATATTGATTTAATCATGCTTAAATATGAAATGTTTTACATACATTTTTGGTATGCAAACATTGTAATATATTAGAGTTTTCTTATAGTCTTATAATTGTAAAGAATCATATTTTACTTTTCTAGAGTTTGTTCAAGTCAGGAAGAACAAGTCATGATCTTACACCTAATGATAATTTTAATATATTTAAAATGTTAATTATATCATTAGAATCTTAGCAGGAATTATAATATTCCACATCACATTTTTAACCATGAAGAGTGTTTATCCTGTCAGTCACACATCTTAACCTTATTAATATAAATGTTTTTGCCCTGCTAAAATTATACCCTTCTCAGGAAAGAATGATTTGTTGGGATTCTTGTGGAAATTCACACACATCACTTCTGCTCAAAATAACGAGACACATGTTCTCCTATTCAGGATGTGGCTAATTTATTTCAAAGTGAATGGCACTGGTAATTGACACAAATGAAAATAGTTTCTTCTCTAAATGTCCATGATCGATGGCTGAGGGGAAGTGTGGAAGAAAACAATCATCGTCTACCCTTAAAAAAAATAAATAAAACCAGCCAGAGCACTTCTGATAGTGACGGAGAGAAGCTGCGCTTTCAATCAGTGTCTTGTGAAAGTAATTAGAAATCCGTTAGAGAAAGCAAATCAATGAAAACTGTATGTGATATCCTGTTACAGCACCTGCCTCTCTGAGACACTGCCTTCTTCACATTTGCAGGAAATTGGGAAATGTAAAAAAAAAAAAAATTAAAGATGAAAATAGCCATTCTTTTTTTAGTCTTAGATAACTGCAAAGTAAAATTTGCGGAGTTAAAAATTTAGAGTTTATACTCAGCTCAGCAGCACAGTACAGCAACCCCAAAGATGTTCACAGGAGTGCGCACATAGTTACTGTAAAGCACCTAAATTAATAGGAAATGTGAATAAAAGAGGTCAGACATGGCTACTAGCTTTTTTGTGGACAGGCACGTGGATTTATTTTAGAACTTAAATTGCTCAACCCTTAGGAAGGAGTAAGGTTTTGCACTTGAATTTCATTTCTTATTTATCATGATTTGTTGAAAGCACACAAAAAAATAAGCATACAGTATCACGATGGTTAAGACTATAATAAGAACAGGGACTATAACCCTTAAGGAATCACTTTTGATTTCCAACTTGCTTAATGAAATTCACATATATTATTTCACTGAAAATTGTTCTGAGATTCAATGACAGATGAACAAGGATAGTAGTTTTAATTCTAGTTGCCTCAGGGACCTTTAAGTTCTTAATGGGTTTAACACATAGTTGAGTTTCAGTAGCTACAAGCCGTATTTAAAATTCAACCTAATTCAATTACTAAATCTAAACCAAGCTTATCTTCTTCAGAAATATGTCAAAATGTGAAATTCAATGTTCATGGAATACCATATATTGCCTGAATTCATTTAATGTCTAATTAAGAAAAAGGATATTTATCTTCTCAAATATTTGTCACTTTCTATGGTAAATCCTTTAATAAGTGTTGACTAAATTAAAGGAAGTTTAATGACTTATTTATAATTGTTTTGATCCTAAAATATTCTGTAGTGAGGAAAACATGATAGAAATATTAAATACATTAAAAAGGAAAAGGAATACCTGAACAAATATTGTTTATATTAAACAAGCCTATTTCTATAAGACACATATCTAACTTTGCCCTTCTTTCTTCCATCCCAATTTAAACCTTCCTGTTCTGTTCCGATTTCTTTTTTCACCCTTTATAGTAGTGTGTTAAATATTGCTAAAATTTTTCAAAAAAGTGTTACACAAATTTACTAGGGTATATTCCTCCCTACTATAGATCATAAAGATGTCAATAGAATATATAAAACATGCTATAGTTATATTTGAAAAAGAAGCACAGATTTTAATCTATTATGCCTGTAATATTTTGACAAAATATTAACAGGTTTTTTTTTAAAAAGGATACATTTGACATATTATCAAGCTGCATTCTAATACAAAAGACTTTTAAATTTTGAAACGTATCCAAATTTAGTAAAATTACACAAAAATTTTCCAAATACTTCAGGTTCTCAGAGGTATATAACATCCTAATCTGTCAAAGTTCTTCACAAATCAAACATTTTAAGTACTCCGTGATACTGATGTCATTTTCATGCAGAATATACTGTTTACATCATTAGGAAGCCTATAGATTATGATAAATGAATGACATATATATCATATACACTGCCTCCCTTTTGTTTAATTCAGTCTGGCTTCCCTCACTTCCTCCTGTATTCCTTCTACACTCAGACTACTGATCTTACTTTCTTCATAGGTTTTTCCTTTTTTTAAAAGTCCTATAAATTGATGAGATCTATTCTTGATAAGGCAATAGTTTAATAGCTCTGGTCTTTGAAATAAAGTAGATCTCAAACAAAGCATAGTGCAGCACATTTTTGTGTATAAGGCACATACTGGTCTTGTTTTAAACAACAGATTCTTTCCTGTTTTTATACTAACTCTAAAGTAACCTCAATTTTGCTATTACAATTTAAGCATGACAATTTTATGTGCGTAAAGAACTCACACATTTACTGTCATTCAAATACATAGGCTTTGTAAAATATTTGATTTGATTCTGGAATCATACAACTTTTCAAAGCTCTGAAGAAAAGCATAATAATTTATCTTTATAAAAACTTGACAGGGATTTCTCAAGGAAAGGATGGAAAGGTGATATACAAGGAGGAGAATTTGGTTGTTAGCTTACTTATCCAATACTGAAACACATTTTGCCTGAAATGCTGCTTTGTAAATGCTGAGAGTTAACAGAAATGCATTGGGTATTTTGATGTGTAAGCATTTTGTAAATGCAGAACAAATCATCATGATTCATTGTGCTATCTATAAAACATTTTGATTTTCCAATCTCATAGGGAGCAAAAGGATTTACAAAGGCCTATAAAATGTTTTGAGTGTTGTACTGCACAAAGTATTACTGCTCAACTTCACTGAAAATTGCATGTGTTGTACACCGAATTGAATGTGAACGTTTGAAAGGATCATAATGCCCACCTGCTTCTTTTGTTTGGGGTAGGTGATTTAACATTTTTGAGCTTGCTTTTACTGATCAATAAAGTAAGAACAGAATAGTGTTACCTGCAGTTTCTTTCTTCTTTCATAGATGTGCAGTGTTAGATAAAACACTGAGCTTGTTTGAGTTGAAAAAAAAAAAAACTGTGAAAATATGCTTTCTGACCTGGAAAGAAAAAAAAAAAATATCTGAAAATTTGATGAAAAGAAATACTCAATATTCGGCAATATTCTCAATGCATACAAATCAACGATCAGTAGTTTTTAATAGACTGTAAGTTGTTCCCATTAGTTATATAGAAAGTTATAAAGTTTTCTTTTATTTCTTAATATAAATGATGAATCTCTCTATGAGGAAGAGCACTGTCAGATTTGTGAATGTTACCAAATGTAGAAAAAAATATGAAAAGTTAGATGTTTGTGTGTGTGTGTGTGTGTGTCTGTTTAGTTTTGACAATTCATTATAACTATGAGAGTCTTTATTGTCCTCCCTAGATTATTATCCAAATGTAACGTACTTTAAATACCTCAGTACCAGAACAGAACGTTATTCTAAAGTTGATCTGAGAATGGAACATTGTATGCAGTACAAGGGCTCATCTTCATACCCAGTGGCCTAAAATAGCAATGATCCTCAGAGGTGAATGGACTAGTGGGCCTTTGGAGAAATGAACTTAGTTGCCTGTTTATTTGGCCCATTATTTAGTGATGCTAGAGAACACCACATGCTGAATTCATTTTTGGTTTGTTTGTTTGTGCATAGGTGGGACAGAGCCTGGTAACAAAGACGAGGGTTTTAGAAATAAGTTGGAATGTGGAATATGTTCCAAGATAGAGTCTGAGACTGTTTCTTCTGTATTTTATTCATAGTCTCTGGTCAGACTGAGTCTGATGACTGAAATCACAGTGGACAAAAGAGGAGAACCTCAAATTCTTGTGGAAAGGTGCAAACTCTGGTCTGGAAATGAGGAGTTGGAGACATTGCTTCATTAGCTTCAATTGCAAAGCAAAACGTAATAAACAAAGTGCTTGTATTACACTATTACTGTGACAATCCTAATTATTGTCACTAGGATTCTCCTTACTGATAAGCAGATGGTCATAGAAAATAGAAAATTGAGAGTAGTAAAGGCTATTCCACATTTAGAAGCTATATTTTTATTTCTCTCTGCAATTATCATGGTGAAGGCTTTGTCAAGGCTTATAACATTACAGCCAGACTAGGTATATATAGGCTGGACAAGGCAACAGGGTAAGAGAAAAAGCATCCCAGAAGCAGATAATACAGTCAGAGACCGGCCCTGCTCCTACTGTTAGGAGTTCCAGAAGACCAAGTTATAAAATTGTACCTTATGTGCAGAGAGCTTAGGTCAGTACCATGTAGCATAGAAAACCAGACTAGAAATCACAATCCCAGAGAACATAGACTACAATGTGGACCCTAAAAAAGACATACATGAATCTAATCCACATGGAAAGTCGAAAAAGACCTGATCTCCTGAGTATATTGGGACCTTATAGACCAAGAAAGAAGGTTGAGGGAGAGGAGAAAGGAAGAGAGAGGAACAGTGAAAAATGTAAAGCTCAATAAAATCAATTAAAAAAATTGTTATGAATTATTTCCAAATTTAGGAAATCTCCCATTTCTTCCTTCCTTCCTTCCTTCCTTCCTTCCTTCCTTCCTTCCTCCCTCCCTCCCTCCCTCCCTCCCTCCCTCCCTTCTTTCCTTCCTTCCTTCCTTCCTTCCTTCCTTCCTTCCTTCCTTCCTTCCTTCCTTCCTTCCTTCCTTCCTTCCTTCCTTCTCAGGACAAGGTTTTCCTGTATTACAGTTTTTGTCATCCTGGATCTTGTTTTTTTTTTTTTTTTTTTTTTGACCAGAGATCAGGCTGGCCTCAAACTCACAGGGATCCAACTGCCTTTCCCTCCCAAAAGCTGGGATTAAGGTGTGTTCCACAACCACCCTGGTATCCTGGCTTTCCTTAAGGGATATTTTTGTGATATTTTTTTTGTGATAGGTATGCTCCTAAATTTCTTCTTTGACCACTGTCAGAATTTTTTAATCTAATGATATTCGGATAGTTCATCACAAAATTTTAACCTAGGGTGAGGAGGTGAAGTCTAGATAACAGCCCTCCTGAGATATCATCGGTAACATTAACATTATCAAGCCTGAAAGGGTATTATATTCAGCATATCCATTACACTTAATTTGGCAAATAAATAACAAGATATATTTTGCATCTTTATTCAAGACATTTCTATTGTGTTCAAAATAAGAACAGCTAGACCTTTCTGTTCACATAGCACACTACTCAATTACACCCTTGATAGCAAGTGACACTAAACCTTTTGCAAACTTTCCATAATGTCGGGTAATTTCACTTTAAGGAGACTGTCACGTCATCTAAAACATATTTCTTTGATTATTAATCCCCAAAACCATTTTCTCATTTCAGAATGTGCAAATTACAGTTTCTTTCTAGATCATTCCTTAGAAATCCCTGTTTTCTAGAACCTTAGACTTACTCTTCATTTTGGGACTCCATTTTAATGTGTAGTGGTTGGTTTAAATGGAAATTCTAATAATATACAGAAAACTGGATCCGTGTTGGTATTAATTTGATACTTTATTGAGCACTGTAGTTTAATAGGATAGAAAGTTTAAGTATATGTTTAGATGTACTTTGGCCTTCCTTGCTTTATCTGAGAAGGAAGTTTCAGAGGGTTATTAGTGTCTTTGATCTGTTTCCTTTGTTTTTCACTATCGATATCAATTAGGATCAATCAGGTTACTCCACTGCCCTTGATCACCACCTGCTATTTACTTTGTTCTAATCATCACTCCTTAAATTGACAAGATTAGTTACTATTTTACTGCTGATATCATAGTAAAATATATTCCTTTATACTTAAAGGCCATGAGGTAGCAAGTGGCCTATACATTAATGCATGTTTTAAAGGCTTTTTATGTTTTATTTTTCAGTGAGGTCACTCAAACAGTGACTACATCTATAAGTTTCTGTGAAGTACTAATGTGCATGTGTCTGCAAAACTCATTAAAATACACAGATACATTGATAGATATGGAAAAAAACTGAATGCTAAGCTTAAAGTAAAACACCTTAAAATAATTATATAAAAGTGTTCCAAGGAGTTCCCGATAGAACTTCCCCATTGTCTCAGTGTGTGGCTGTACCCCCGGCGGTCCTGAGTTCCTTGCTCGTGCTCTCTCTCCTTCTGCTCCTGATTTGGACCTTGAGATTTCAGTCCAGTGCTCTAGTGTGGGTCTCTGTCTCTGTCTCCTTTCATCGCCTGATGAAGGTTGATATTCAGGAGGATGCCTATATGTTTTTCTTTGGGTTCACCTTCTTATTTAGCCTCTCTAGGATCATGAATTATAGGCTCAATGTCCTTTATTTATGGCTAGAAACCAAGTATGAGTGAGTACATCCCACGTTTCTCTTTTTGGGTCTGGCTTACCTCACTCAGGATAGCTGGCCTGGGTCTGAAAAAGTATGGGATAAAACTGGACTCTCTGAACATAGCAGACAATGAGGGCTACTGAGAACTCAAGAACAATGGCAATGGGTTTTTGATCCTACTGCACGAACTGGCTTTGTGGGAGCCTAGGCAGTTTGGATGCTCACCTTACTAGAGCTGGATGGAGTTGGGTGGTCCTTGGACTTCCCACAGGGCAGAAAACGCTGGTGAGGGAGACTTGATTGGGGAAAGGGGAGGGAAATGGGAGGCAGTGGCAGGGAGGAGGCAGAAATCTTTAATAAATGAATAAATAAAAAGTGTTCCAAGGAAACAAAAAGATACAGTTCATCTTAATGCAAAGAGGATGAATTCTGCCCCTAATTTTTCAAAATAAAGCTTCCTCCTCTGTGCCTGGAACCAACTTTGTATTCACCAGTGGAACCGTATTTAGATACCCTTTACTTTATTTATTTATTTATTTATTTATTTATTTATTTATTTATTTATTTATTAAGGATTTCTGCCTCCTCCCCGCCACCGCCTCCCATTTCCCTCCCCCTTCCCCGATCAAGTCCCCCTCCCTCATCTGCTCGAAGAGCAATCAGGGTTCCCTGACCTGTGGGAAGCCCAAGGACCGCCCACCTCTATCCAGGTCTCCTAAGGTGAGCATCCAAACTGCCTAGGCTCCCCCAAAGCCAGATACCCTTTACTTTAAACAAGAGCAAAATGACATCCACAGGGAGTCCCCTTCGTCAAGCTGCATTCTTCAGAATGGAGGACTTTCAGGAGAGATGTTAATTGAAGTTGCCTAACTCATTTGACTAAATCAGCTTTGACTTTTGTTAGAGAAGATATTGTGAACTCAGTGGAACCCTCCCTCCAAATGAGTATGCATGCATATTGATATTTTGCTGATCTAGAACATCCTGATATTTGTTGAAATTACAATAGGAAATATTTTTGTATTGGCAGCTAAATCTGTAATGTCACCTATATTGTGATAAGACTATTATTTTTCCTCAAAACAAAATAATTTGCATATTTTATTCAGGATTTCTGGTTCCATAAATTGGTGACCAAGAAATAATTTGAATCAGAACAAAACCACAAAATGTCTAAGGCATATCACTTTATTATGAGTGCATGTGAGACTTAATAAAATAAACAAATCTAGGTGGAATATCATTTGAAAAAAACACTTACAGGCAGAATATGACTATTTGAAAATAATATGTTTGATACTAACATAAACATATTTATGGGGTCTGCAAATTAATATGTAGGGCATAAATATTATATAGAATGACTTGTTGCTAACATATGCATGCAAACTTCAGTGGAGGAATAGAAAGAATAAATATTGCTGTGGGACACTGGTCTGTACCCTGTCAATTGTATTTTAATAAAGAGCTGATTGGCCAGTAGCCAGGCAGGAAGTAGAGGCAGGGGTTATGAGAATTCTGGGAAGAGGAAAGTTCCAGTCTGCAGTCATCACCCAGACAGAGAGGAAGCCAGACACAGAGCAAAAGAAGATGTTACTGCCTTGCATGAAAAGATACCAAGTCATATGGCTAACACAGACAAGAATTATAGGATTATATTAATTATAAGGATTAATTAATAACAAGCCTGAGCTACTGGGCCAATCAGTTTATAATTAATATAGATCTCTGTGTATTTCTTTGTGACTGAACAGCTGCCTGACTGGGCAGGACTGGGTGGGACAGAAAACTCAGTCAATAAAGAACATTTTCAATGATGAACTATGGTTACAAATAAATTTTAAAATATTTTTTAAAAAAATTTAAAATATGTTAAAATAAATATGATATGTCTTTATTTTAATGTCTAAATTTTTATTTTCTGGGTTTTTTTTTTACATACGAAGTATATATGATTATTTTCTATATTGTTTTTAATTGCATTTTATGATGAAACTATTCCCAGCTTCAGGAGTGAGGATATCCCTATGTTAGCTGCCACATCAAACACTTAGTCCCCTGGGTAAAATAGAAACTTGATAAATGAGAGTAAAATGTACTGAAGAGAAGCTTGTTACAGATTATTAACTCACCAATCACAAACAAAATGTACTGCTTTATGGACTATTGTAACGTATTTTATGGACTTGTATAACCTTGGATTAATCATTGTTCACTTCCCTTTGAAGATGTTATATTACACATCTGAGTTGACTTAACCAAATCCTTTAAAAACTCTGTCATTGGGGAGAGCCTGCTATCTGACCTTGGTTTTCACTGAAGCTGCAGCTCTGTCTTCCTACACACACTCAATTAAACTCTTTGTTCCCCTTCTACCTCCCACTATTGTCATCAATCACGTGGTCAACTCCCATCTTCATTTCCACAGGTAATTGAATTGGTGAATTATTTTGCATTAATCTGAATTTTTTTAAATGATCATTCCCATCAATGCAACTTCCAACCTTAATGCTTTTTATGTCTTTTCCATAATTAAGTGGGACATGATTTCTTAGAATCCTGAAAGTGGAAGGTTGGAAAAACACCATTGCTTCCCATGAGGTCGATGAAGCTTAGTGCACTTTATTTTGCCCATAAGTTCCTATCCACTTCTTTTATACCCTCTTAAGAACCTGGAATTAACGAGAGGGAAAATGTTATGGACTGTTGATCATTGGACACTGCATACTTATTGTCCTCTTGAAGTGTCAGCAGCTGTGATTACCTAAGGTCAATGTTGTTGATCTTCACAACATTAGGCCCATGGACTTTCCTTCATAGAGATGGGTAGAGTTCACAAAGTCCCTTTCCCAAGGTTTATGTACAATCAATAGTTATTGGAATGCTAGTCTTGAAACACCCTGACTCTCTCAGAGATCCAGAGACAAGGAACAGTATTTCCTAGGTGTAGAGGCTCCCAAGGCCACAGGCCTTACTAAAGATAAGTTAACTGAGGGGTATTTTTTTCCATTATTGATATTGCCTCTATGTGGCTCATGCTCCTATATGTTACCTTTAACCCTGGATCCTACATAAAACCTTAATTAAGCTCTTTGTATTACTATGCTGCACTTGGGTGTAACTGCTTCTTTGGTCTCTTTTTTATTCTTTATTCGAAAAGTATAATCATTATTTTACTCCTCAAAAAAATATTTATGTAACATTTGGTACCTGAATGTAGACTACCACCAAAACAAACCTGAGATTGGGAGACATCTTGGAGGTGATGAAAGATGCAACTGAACCTAAACTTTGAACAAGGCATCTGCAGGGGAAGTCCAGAAATGGCCATACTTCACCATGTATGTAAAAACACATATTTTTGCTAGTACACAAGCTATTTTCTTGCCTATATATAAGTGAACAGAAATGTATCTTACGTTTTCCAGTCTGATGAGAGGCATCCTGTAATCTTTGGCAAAATACACATACATGGGGGGGCTCTGGTTATCAGATAATAGTCTACTTTTGAACTGTTGGAATTTGAAAAAAATTTTAATGATGAAATGGGAGAGTCTCTCACGGGATTCTAATTAGGTTTTAGAAGATCAGCAGTGGATAGAATCAATATCATTATGGTGGAAGCAGAGAAAATAAGTAATATAGCTACCAGTACATCCCTAAGACCAAATGAGGTTTCTTAATCTGAGGCCACAGGAAAGAAATAAGTCCCCGATGGACTGATTAATAAGAGCTCTTACGGAACCTTGGTCATGATCAGTTTATGTTCTCATTCATAACCTGTAATATAAGACTAACTAAGTTGGAAAATGGGTTGACATTTGAGGAAGTAACTGGGTATGATGAACAAGGCAGTGGTTGCTATTCAATTCAAGAAGCCAGACCTGGTCATGCTCAGATGAAAGCTAAGAAGGTATTGATTCATCAGGGACCAGGGGATTGATATGGGACTTCAGTATTTTTGCTGAGTCGTGCAGGATATGTTGTTCATTAAGAGGAAAAGGCACTGACAGATCTAAATGATTTAGACTAGCATGTAAATGAGATTGATAATGTGCTTAAGCAATCAAAAGTGAAGGAGAAAATGTAAGAGGAGTCAAGTAGCCTGCTTGAGTCAGTCAAAATCAAATATGCTGCTATTCTTCTCCAACCAAAGCGTATATGCAGAGAATCTAGCACAGATCCATTGTCGCTCCCTGCTTCTGGGACCCATCTGTGAGTTCCTATGAGTGCTGTTTAGTTGATTCTGTGGGCCCTGTTCTCCTGGTATCCTTCTTTACCCCTGACTCCTACAATACTTCCTTCCAAACTACCCTGGTGTTCTACGAGCACTGTGGGTCTCGGCACCTGCTCTCATTAGCTGCTAGAGGAAGACTATCTGGTGACAATTGTGTGAGGCTCCTGCCTATGAATATAGCAGAATATCAATATGAATCATTTCATTGACTTTTTTGTTTGTCAGTCATTTTTATTTTGCCCATAAGTCCCAGGGCTATCCAACTTCTAGTTCCTGGCCACCCAAACATTGTCAGGTATGGATTTACTGTCTGGTTTCTTCTCTCTTTTCTATCCTCACCATTCTATCATTTCTCTGTTCCTAGAAATGTACGTGTATGTAAACATGCAGCCGGGCGGTGGAGGTGCACGCCTTTAATCCCAGCACTAGGGAGGCAGAGGCAGAGGCGGGCGGACATCTGTGAGTTCAAGGCCAGTCTGGTCTACAAGAGCTAGTTCCAGGACAGGAACCAAAAGCTACAGAGAAATTCTGTCTCGAAAATCAAAAAAACAAAACAAAACAAAAAAAAAAAAAAACAAAAAAAAAAACCAAAAACATGCCTATGAGAATATGTAAAAGAAATTATATGGATAATTATTTGAAAGTAATAAAAAGGGTAGCATAAAGATAATTCTGGGATAAGAAAGCTTAAGAAGGGAGAATATGAACAAAATACATGAGAATATCAGTATGAAATCCTTCAATTTTACACTCAAAATACACTGAAAGGGTTTGGGATGTGGGTCATTGGGTAAGGGCACTTGTAAAAGCTTGGAAATCTGTTTCAAATGCTAGCACTCATGTGAATAGACAATGATTTCCTACAATCAAGAAATTGGAGGTGTAGGCAGGACAGTTATAAGAAACTAGGGGGCAAGCCAGTCTAGCTAAAAAAGTGGGGTTTAGATTTAGTCAGTGCCTTACTCAGGGTTTCTACTGCAGTGAAGAAACTCCAAGACCATTGTAACTCTTATAAAGGAAAACATTTAATTGAGTGAATTACAGTTTCATAAGTTAGTCATCCATCATGGCAGAACATGGCAGTGTGGAGGCAGACATCATGCTAGATAGGAACTACAGAAGAAGCTTCCTCTTTATCCTTGAGGCAACAGGAAGTGAAATGAGACACTGGAAATGGCTTGAGCATATATAAGACCTCAAAACCTGCCTCCACAGTGAAACACTTCCTCCAACAAGGCTTTACCTGCTCCATCTTCAGCGGAGTGGTTCTCTATTCCCAAGTAAGGCCTAAGCAAAGATGAAAAAGACTGTCTGCTTTGTAGACTGAAAGCTACCTGATAATTTTGTCATATTAGTAAAGTTACTTTTTGAAAGTGCAACAAAAGTAGAAATTAGAATAACAGTCCTAACAGCCCAGGAGTACTTAGACAATAAAAGCAAGAAGAGCAGCAAATACTATTTTCATAATTAGTCCAACATCTGCGAAACAAAAACTAAACAGGAACCACTTAAAACTCAAGTTTCTTTGTATAATATTAAAATTTGTAAGATTCACACAAATCAAGATTATAATTATATTAGTTTCTTAAAAAGTCTTAGAACAAAAATTTGTTATTTATTTTTTTGCAAATATATTTAAACATATTTTTCTCAGTAAGACCCTACATATTTTGTAATCTTTTTTAAAACTAATGAACATCAAATTACACTAATTGTAAGATCTAGGAAAATATTTCAATATAATCAATTCTGTACTATCCTGATACCAAACATTTAAAGTTAATTTTTTTCTTAATTTCCTTATGCTAAAGATAATAAAATCTAAAATGGTGATATGGAATGATTCAAAATACATATACATTGTATAGAATTTAAATCAGGTTAATTATACATGTGCCTTAGTTTATCAAGTTTTATGGTGATAACTTCTGTTTTTGCTATAAAATGTAGAAAAGAATGTGCATAAAAATGATGAAGGTGTAATATAAATATTAATTAATACTTTAAATTTCATGTTTTGAATTATGTGGTACATAAACTACTAATTTTCTCACATTAAATGATGTTTTCCTTAGTGTGAAGAATTTCTTATCTAATGAAGCATTGGATATAGTTACCATGTGCTTGATACAGATAAATCAAACTAGATGCACATTAAATGCAGTCTAAATGTCTAAAACCATTAACAATGTAACTTGTTTCCTGTTTCTACTAACACATAAACACATGTGATTAGAATTGATCATGTTTAGCAATATAATTGTATTTTAAAGTTTATGTCTGACAATCTTATGCTATTAGCTCCAAACAATTAAATGTTGGCTTGAATAGAATTCTAAATCATAATATAAAGATTTTGGTTAATAAGAACATACAAGAGAATAATTCTTGATGTAAAGATAATTTATTTTACTCTGTCCTGTTTTGACAGATAACAATAAAAATATTATTTTGAAGCATGAAGATAATGGAAATCATGAGAATAACATCTATTTTAAAGCAAAGAATTGTAATTATATGACTGTTTGAGGAAAAAATAGTGATACAGCAGACGCCTGCAGATTATTTTACATAAAAAGCAATAATTTTGTCAAAAGCAATGATTATTGTTATTATTCTTCATGTGAGATCACATGGCTTCAAATAGGAAGCCTTGTCCGGCACAATTGATTGCAGTGGGACAATGAGTTAAAGGACTTCCATTCATACAGCTCACATAAACGGGAGTCTCTGAGGAGCACACAAACAGAATTGGGTTGATAAATATTTCACAGAGCCATTATCCAGTAGTTCTGGAAGTTTCTTATTGACAATATCAAGGGCTTTGAGGAGGTTTTCTGCATAATGAATGTACAAATACAGATATAGAAAGGCTTTTGAAGGAGAGTGCCTTTTAATTTAATAGATAGGTTCCAGGAGAGTGGCTTGCCAGGGATTCCAACTCGATGCCAGCTCTGAGTCATGATGTTAGGTGGTAAGTTAATCAGAATAATTCTGAGGGGGATCCAAACATAGGAACACCTGAAACTTCAATACTGAATTTATTTACATAAATCACATCCAAAGAGCCGGTGAATTATAATGTTCATGCTGAGTTGTTGCACGGTTATTTTAACAGAACTTGTAGGCTTGACCCAGAAACATTTTATACAAGGTCAGAGAAAGCAATATAAACAAATACTCGTGAAATATATATTACTTGCAAATTACCCAGGCCTAGAAAATAAAGTTTTCTCTCTTCCTTATTTTTTAAATTATCTATTTAATCAACCAACTATTTGTTCAAACAAGTGCAGGGAATGTTTTATAAAAGGTCTAGCATTTTGAAACCCAATGATCGAATGTGAATATCTATTGAAGGTGAAAGACGATCCCATAATGCTGTTTGGCTTTGCAAGGAGAAGTGCTACTTTACCACTGTAGGGACATTATATGCTTTATTTTGAAGTGAGTTACTGGAAATACAAACAGTTGAATACCATTTCTGGCTGTGTTTCAATAGGAAATATCTCATAACAGATGAATTCTTTGAGCACGATTATAAATGATAGAAAGCTGAAATACTTCAGTAGGGTGAGTTCAGAGTTGATATAATATAGTAAGGTACACATGTATGGATATGTAGTCATACACCAAAGCATGGAAATATATTCAGGATTAAACATTCAAAGACCCTCTTAATTGTATCAGGGAGTAATGTATTTATGAACTGTAAGTATATTGTGAATTTATATGAGTGACATGTTTAAGGAAATTTTGTATGTACCAGTCCATATAAGTGCCTCATGTGTTTATCTATGTTTTTCTGACTGATGTCTTTATGTACAAGACCATTGTTTTTCCATTGGATTAGTGGCTGCACCTGAATCTACAGATATTTTAATTACCTTCTGCGGCAGCTCCACAGTCAGGGCCCCACTGCTCAGAAAATGGTCTGGCAGTATTTCCAATACATGCTTCACTTGTTCTGCCTTTGACATCAAACATAGTTTGTAACTAAATCTTTATTATTCTATCTACCAGTAAAGACTCTGGAATCAGACGCTGGAGTGAAAAACCTCAGAGAGTCAGAAAATAAACCACCTTACATTCTGTTTCGTTTGGAGACTCAGCAGGAGAGCATCTCTACCATCATCCCAAACCTAAAAGACTGCTGTTTACAAGTCCCTTTCTACTCTTTCTTCTACGTCTCTCTATACATCTCTCTGGCTCTTTAATATTCTCAATGGATATTTCCTATCACCCAGTTGTTGTCACCTCCCCCTGATCCAAGGTTATTATTAAAGTCTCAGGTTTCACAGTGTGGTATTTATCGTGCAACATCCTAAAATGCTCAAACTGAAAAAAATAATCGAACAATGTATGATGAAACAATTTTAATAGATAACTCACAAACAAGACATTGAATGACCAAGAAAATCATGAAAAGTGTAAAATTACCTTCAATTAACTGTTAGAAAAGTTAAAATAATAATCACAGTAAGATACCATCTATTTCCAGTTAGAAAGTTATTATCAAAAAAACAAAATATAAGAGGCTAGGTCACAGAGGAAATGGGGTGTTTGTATGGTACCAGTGACAGGGATCTTGAAAGCTACTTTGGGTAACAGTGTACAGTTTTCTACAATGCAAGGTTAGAACTAGCAAGCGATTCAACAGTTTCATGAACTGTATCCAAAGAAAGAAAAACATGTATGTCTCTGAGCTATTTATAGTGTTTATGTCATCTTTTTTCACAATGCCTAAGGTTTTTGGTACTTAAGACATAGTTATAGATAAGCGGGTAATTATATAGAGTGTATATGCATCATAAGATGTTACTTACCCAGCTGAAAAAAAAAATATTGGTATACTTGACTCTAGATATTTTAATAAGGCCACTTGTTTGTATTCGGCTGCTCAGCCCCAAAATAATCACACAGAAACTATATTATTTAAATCAATGCTTGGCCCATTAGCTCTAGCTTCTTATTTGCTTGCATCTTAATTTAACACATCTCCATTAATCTGTGCATTGCAACGTGGCTGTGGCTTACTGGATAAAGTTTCATCTGGCTCCAGTGGGGCTTCATGGCTTCTCTCTGACTCTGCTTCCTTTCTCCCAGAATTCAGTTTAGTTTTCCCCACATATCTAAGTTCTGCTCTATCAGTCCAAGCCAGTTTTTTTATACACCAATGGTATTCACAGCATACAGAGGTGAATCCCACATGACCTCCTCTTTTCTGTTTAAATGAAAAAGGAAGGTTCTAACTTTAACATAGTCAAATTACATCTAACAAAACAGGTATCAAGCAATAATTATAGTTATAATATTTATTTCTACTTTATATCTGTGTGGTTATTTTGGGTCTGAACTGCTGGGTGGGCAGGAAACAAACAAGTGTCCTCCTTGCAACATCTAGATAACCTACAAGATAATATACTAAGAAAAATAATCCATAGACCGAAAGGCAAATAAAAAGCATCTCCATTCATTTGTAGATGCATATCATTATCATTTTTCAAAAAAGATGATGGAGTCATGTTTGATAAATAGTGAGAAATATGAGGAAAAGAAAGAAGTGCAGCCTACTTAATGATCCAAACATGATTAGATATGAGAAAATTGTTTTGGTGTCTCAGCACATCAGGATAACTATGGGATATAAAAATGGAGGATTAAAAATTTTTAGATGAGAATGAAGTCTTCTTATATTTAAAAATAATAAATGAAACAGGATCTATATTGTTAGTTATCCTGAATTGATCTTACATATTGCCTATGTGCCTTGAAAATAATTGGAACAGCATAACTCTTACATTCATGTTTTTTGACTGAGACATATGTACAGCATTTGCAGTGCTCAATGAGGACAAGACTTTTGTAGTGATGTGAAGGGCCCTGTCATGATGGGAATCTCTGTCAGCCAATGATTTTTAGGAGGTGGG
This sequence comes from Microtus pennsylvanicus, assembly GCF_037038515.1. Classification (NCBI taxonomy): domain Eukaryota; kingdom Metazoa; phylum Chordata; class Mammalia; order Rodentia; family Cricetidae; genus Microtus; species Microtus pennsylvanicus. Next base: position 39,989,003 of record NC_134585.1, read on the forward strand.
ACAAGGTTAGGGCTTGACTGGATAAGCGGGACCCAAGAAAAAAGACTGAAAACTTGCCAAGACAGGGTAAAAGGGTTCTATAATAATGGTCTGCCAGTTATGCTAGGCCTTAGCCAAAGTGGGTCGCTTCAACACTGCAAATAAGACTTTGAGTGATTGCTTAGGTAGCCAGTTGTCTCTGTCATATACCACACATTTTGGAAGCTGCTTAATTGCGCTTTCTGCCTATTCCAGTAATGTTAGCTCCCTTCTCAAGCCTTCAATGGGGTTAAAGATTAGATAGTCACAGTTACCTTCCTCTTATGATATAGGCAAGCCATTTCCAATGTAAGACTTATACTTTTTAGAATAGAGTATTTATTAAACATCTAGCATGTGTTCCTTGCTAAATATTGTTTAGGTTATTTGTAGTTTTATTGATATCTGTTCCTATTATGTATATCTTTGTATTGGGTTTGGAACTCTCTTATTTAGACAAAAGTGGGAGGTGATGGGGAATCTTTGTCAGCAAATGATTGTTAAGATGTGGGACCAGGTTAAAACATGACCTTTTGGGTACCCAGGTGGCACAGGATTCTCTCTCTCTCTCTCTCTCTCTCTCTCTCTCTCTCTCTCTCTCTCTCTCTCTGTGTGTGTGTGTGTGTGTGTGTGTGTGTGTGTGTGTGTGCGTGTGTGTGTGTGTGTGTGTGTGGTTTGTGCACTATACAGCTGAGCTTACACTTCTCATTCCTATTTGTGAGTTTTCCCCTTATAATAAAGATGAATGTAATTGGTTTATATTGGAATTAGCCTGGTATTCTTTGATCCACGTTATTTCAACCTCACCCCGTTGTAAAAGTAGCAAAAATTGATAACTCTATTTTAAAGAAAAGTTTGGGAAGCAGTTCTCCAAAGGCAATCCAGATTTCTGATCAAGGACACAGAAAAATACCACTTATTCATATAAACACACTTAGCATCTTCCACAACATTGGATTTTTGCATCTCAGGTTGTTTTCTTTATCCTCTATACCCAGGTACTGGAACAGCTTTGCCTTTTTAGGAAAGTCCTAATGAGTTTTAATTGTCATGATTTTAACAGTTCAATAAATTTTAATTGGTATCGGATGAATTTATTTAACAGGTACTTAAAATAGTATTTTACCAGTATGATGTCATGACATATTTTAGTTTAGTGCTCATGAGAGCTATAATAGAAAAGATTGTCACAAAGAGCATTTTATATTAGGCTACAATGGTTGAGAGTTGTATATCATAGGTTTGCATCTCTGTATTAATACAGTACTAGCTTTTAAGAATTATTTATCTCTCCTAATTTGTAGCATTTTTTTCTTTTATTGTCAAATGAAAAATTGTTAGAAAGAAAGAAGTCCTATGTATTTAGAACAGCACGGATTGAAATAGGAAGCAAGGATAGAAATATAACTACTACTTAGTCTTGAAGACATGAGAAATCACTGAAATTACAAGTAAATGGTGTTTTTCCGAGACTAAAATGAGTGAGAAAATGAAGAGAGAAAGATTGCCTGAAGTGAAGCTATAGCTAGAGGTAATAAATTCTGTGTCCTATTACATGTGATGTGGGCTATGGACAGTGATCACACATTCTAAAATTCAGAGAGCTGGAATATATTATTTTGAGAGTTTGTATCACAAAAAGGAAAGGTTTTGTTATAGATTTGATTAACTGATTTAGAACACTATGCAACATATAGGTTCTTTCATCTGTCCCCTTTTGTTCTTTTATTAGCATTTATTTTAATATTATTATCGTTAGTAGTAGTAGTAATATTGTTATTATTTTATATCCTGACCACAGTTTCTCCTCTTTTCTTCCCTCCCAATTTATGCCTGCCACCCACCTTCTGCCCATCACCCATGTACTCCTCCTCTGTTTCCCTCAAGAAAATTACAGGCCTTCCATGAATATCAACCAAACATAGTATATAAAGCTTTAGTTAGAATAGGCATCTCACATTAGCTTAAGGCTGAATGATGCAAGCCAGTTAGGAACAGAGTGTCCCAAAAGTAGACAAAAGAGTCAGAGACAGCCCTTGCTTCCACCATTAGCAATCACAAAAGAAGAATAAACTACACAAGTGTAATATACATGCACAGGGCCTAGGTCAATCTCATGCCCACTCCCTCGTTGTTGGCTGTTTCCATCAGGACCTATGAGGCCAAGTTAGCAGATTTTCTGGGCTTTCTTGTGGTGCCCTTGACATCACTGGTTCTTACAATCCTTTTGCTTTCTCTTCCATACAGGATTCCCTCATTTCCCCTCTAATATTTGACTGTTCATTCTTCTTAATCCCAAACAAGTCAAGTTAATTAAAATAGGTATTTATTAAGAGCCATAGTTTTAGAGTCCACGATAGATTCACACAGACTTGACTTTGTTGAGGTAACAGACTTCATGTGCTTCTTTTCTTTTAGTTGTTTGCTTGTAAATCCAATGTTTATACACATATAAACATGTATGAGCACTGCTTTCAGTCAATCTTTAAATTCTCTAATCATAAAGTAAAGCTTAAGTTTGGTAAGGGCACTTAACCTAAGGTATCACTATTCTCTTTTTATTCCTTATTTGAAGAATGAACATTTAATCGCTTTATCTAAAATCAGTTTTAAAAAATGGATAATTTTAAAGACCTTTTCAAAGAGTAACAAATATGTTTGTTTGAGTTCCATTTACAAGCAGAAGTTTTGTTAAAGGCAAGCATTATATTGACACCATAATTCTATTTTTAGAAATAATACTAGGAATTTAAAGAACAAGAATATATTAACTTCTTATTTATGTAACTTGCTGCTATAAGTAGAGCATACATTGCCATTACCTATGCATACTTCATTTGGGTGCCTGGAAAAATCAATTAAACTCTACTTCAATTTCTCCACTGATAAAAATGGAATGAATAATATGCATCTCATTTGTAGGACTTTTCCTAAGAACAATAACACAAGTGCCCACTGTAAGCTATGGTAATGACTTCAAAAGTATCATGTTAATGTAGGCAAGACAATAAGCACCTTTTCCCCAGAAGCTGACATTTCTTAAAGAATTTCATAATGTTCACTTATATTAGTATTAGAGAAGCGAAAGCCTATGCATGTAAATTAAAACTCTAGCAAGCAATATTACAAAAATTAACCAAATTACAGAAATATTTCAAAAGCCAGAACTAATCCCATATAGAGAGTGAAACACACCCAGCAATACCACTCTTGGGAATATACCCAAGAGAGGCCTTATCATACAACAAAAGTATATGCTCTACGATGTTCATAGCAGCATTGTTTGTGATAGCCAGAACCTGGAAACAACCTAGATGCCCTTCAATGGAAGAATGGATGAAGAAAGTATGGAATATATACATATTAGAGTACTACTCATCAGTAAAAAACAAGGGCTTCTTGAATTTTGCATGCATATGGATGGAAATAGAAAACACTATCCTGAGTGAGGTAAGCCAAACCCAAAAAGAGGAACATGGGATGTACTCACTCATATTTGGTTTCTAGCCATAAACAAAGGACATTGAGCCTATAATTAGTGATCCTAGAGAAGCTAAATAAGGAGAACCCAAAGAAAAATATATAGGCATCCTCCTGAATATTAACCTTCATCAGGCGATGAAAGGAGACAGAGACAGAGACCCACATTGGAGCACCGGACATAAATCTCAAGGTCCAAATCAGGAGCAGAAGGAGAGAGAGCACGAGCAAGGAACTCAGGACCTCAAGGGGTGCACCCACACACTGAGACAATGGGGATGTTCTACTGGGAACTCACCAAGGCCAGCTGGCCTGGGTCTGGAAAAGCCTGGGATAAAACCGGACTCTCTGAACATAGCGGACAATGAGGACTACTGAGAACTCAAGAACAATGGCAATGGGTTTCTGATCCTACTGCAGGCACTGGTTTTGTGGGAGCCTAGGCAGTTTGGATGCTCAACTTGCTAGACCTGGATGGAGGTGGGGGTTCCTTGGACTTCCCACAGGACAGGGAACCCTGATTGCTTTTCAGGCTGGGGGGGGGGGCTTAATTGGGGGAGGGGGAGGGAAATGGGAGGCGGTGGCAGGGAAGAGACAGAAATCTTTAATAAATAAATAAAAAAAACTAAAAAAAAGAAAGAGGAACAATAAAGAATACCTACATCTTTGTATAAATCCACAAATCTATAGCAATACATATATATGTTAAATAATGTATTTGCTGATTTATTGTACTTTCTTTCCCTAAGTTAGTAGAAAGTTTTAGTATGATGTAATTAAGAATATAAAACAAATCTATTTTAAGACAACATGAAAAATGTATATAATGAATACTGTTGAAGTAAAATAGTTTGATATTATTTACCGCGTTTTTCTAAATGCATGTGAATAAAGAAATCATCTTGTCATAATTAAAATTTCAATCAAATAAGAATACAGTTATTTAAACAGTTGATTTGCATTCCATATCAAATATGGTAATACAGGCTGCACCTGTATGTTTAAAAGTCTTTCAAAATGAACTCTTAGGTTTGTCTTTAAAAGTACAAAGTAAAAATACACAACCCCATAAATTTATTGACAGTTAAATAATTCATGTCTTAAGTAATTAATTCTACTTCTAAGTAGTGTGTCCTCTTATATTTTGAATTTCATTCACTAGTTATTTATTACTTTCATAGACACATAGATTTTTTTCACCTGCATTCTTTATAATTACATATTCTATGATTCTTTTCTTTTGAAAATGTGATGATGATTTTGCCTTCAAGATTTTATGGAACTTTCTCAAATGCAAAATAAGATAATTCTTAGCAATTTAGTGTATTTTTAAGTGTATTTGTTCTTAGTTTATTTTTTTGAGAGGGTATAGACAATTCCTGGGTTCTATTTCAGAGGACAAAGTAAAAGAATAGGACTTTTATGCTGAAATGTTTAACAATTTCTACCACCATCTTTTGAAGATATTTAAACACATATACAGAGATGATGGAAGACATTAAAGTGTAATAATCACTATGTGTATTCTTAGCTGAAATGAATGTAATAATAGCATGGCTGTATAATTGCTTTGAAATATTCTCCTCTGAATAGATTTTTGCAGGAATTACTGAGAGAAATGTCTTGTATCTTAGCATAATACCACCTACAGGGGCTATTCTCTAAAATGGCTTTGTGTGTGATTTAGTCTTAGTAACAGATCTTTGTAGGCTTTCAGCAATTGTCCTCATAACAAGAAATGAGAAACACAAAATGTAAGGTAAATTTATTGTAAAAATGTTTCAAATTAAAACCTCATTACTAATATGCTAAATAAAATTGATATTCCCATCATTAGTAAAAGCCATAAGTAATAAATAAAAGCATATATGGTAATACAGGCTCTACTTGTATGTTTGAGAGACTGCATTGTAAAAATACACAGTGAACATCTTTCATTAGAATTAGTGGTTAAGATCACAGAGATCTGAATATGAGGTTTCAAATACAAGTTAAACAGAGAACATTATTCTTCCTCCTTGAACTAAACATAAGCTATCAAATGCTCAAATTGAACATCCAACAATGACCCAGGGCCAATGATTTCCCATCCTCTAAACCTTTATTTCATCAGCGTATTTTTGTAAGATTTAGAATGAAAATATGTTCCTATTATTTCCAGCATGGCAATACTTACCCTTCTATTTTCATCAAAATTTCTGACAGTCTCCTCAGTTTCACTTTCTCAGCATCTGAGGTCCCTCCATATAGTCCCTGGCTCTATTTATGTTTCTGTTTATCTTTTTCCTTTATAACACTTTAGGCACACAGGAATTCATTCGATGTGTTTCTTTATATGCAATCAAACATGATAGAGTAAGATATAAAATTGTACTTTGCCTAAATAATGTCATAAGCTAATTGTTTCCCTATATTCTTTACTTGAATTTCTCACTTTTTCTCACTCCCTTATTCTTTTTCATATTCTTTGATTCACATGTTTTCTCATAATTCCATTTTTCTCATCCATCTCTGCTTCCTTCCTTTTTAAAAGCTTAGTAGAATTTTTTTAAAGATTTATTTATTTATTATGTATGCAATGGTCTGCCTGCATGTATGCCTGCAGACATAAGTTGGCCCCAGATCTTATTACCGGTGGTTGTGAGCCACATACGGTTGCTGGGAATTGAACTCAGGACCTCTGGAAGAGCAGTCAATGCTCTTAACCACTGAGCCATCTCTCCAGCCCCAGTAGAATATTTTTAAATCTCATTTCATTACCCATACTCATTTCTGCATCTGAGACATTGAACCTAGTTGCTCCCGTTGCTTGAGAATTCTCACCCTTTTATTCATGTCATCAGGTCTGATAAAGTGTTCTTATCATTCATGAGGCTTATCTCCTTGTAATGTTCTTTCTCCGTTATCTATCAATACTGATAAAACTCAAGCTAATACCACATTACTTATGGGCAGGCAGGAACTTGACATTCCCAGATTATTTTGAGAACTGTCATCATTAAACAGAAATACATTTATCACACAACAATTATATATGAGTATATATGTATATATGCAAATATTCATAAATTTAATTGTATTTATGCCTATAGCAGAGTATGTGACTAACATGTGATATCTATTGTGAAAAATGAATATATAAAATAAAGACATACTTTTTAGAAACATTGATGTACAGAGATTTTATGTTTTCAATATATTTGATTTGTATAAAATGCCAAAGCTACTTAACATAACTTAGTTATAGATGTTAATGATGCTATGCTTTGTCTTGCTATTCTGTGGTGTTGGAAATCCTGTTTCTTAAAAAAATAATTAACTTTCTCAACACATAAAGAAGGCTACTGCATTTTCTTTCATGTTGATTATTTGTATTTATGGATTTTTTCATGTTTCATACTGAAATATTATGACATGTATAATATTACTTATTGAGTCAAAAATTATTTGGTAAGAAAGGATTTGGACATGTACAATCCTGTTATTATTTATTAATAGGAGTTAAAAGAAAGAATATCACTCAAAGTCACACACAAAACTAAATTTTCTGAAAGAATTATTCTTTTCAACAATCTCACTTCAGCATCTATTTCCATTTACTTTATTTTATAGATATTAGTATGCTTGAAGTTGTTCAATATTATATTTCACCACTTGAGATTATTATATGTGTTTATTTTCCAGAATTAAACAATTAAATGATTAAATTTAAGATTTACAATTGTGTGTTTTACTTAAGAATGAAAGTATATTCACACCAGGTGGTGATGGTGCATACCTTTAATCCCAGCACTCCAGAGGAAAAGGCAAGTATGTCTTTGTTCAAGGCCAGCCTGCTCTAGGAGAGCTAGTTCCAGGACAGGCTTGAACAGGCTCGAAAGCTAGAGGGAAACCCAGGCTCAAAAAACAAACAAAAATTTAAATAAAAAACAATGAAATGACTGGGTGATGGTGGTGCACGCTTTGCTTTTAATCCCAGCACTTGTAAACTGTGAATTCAGGCCCAGCCTGGTCTACAAGAGCTGGTTCCAGGACAGGTTCCAAAGCTGCAGAGAAACTCTGTCTCAAAAAAAAAAAAAAAAAAGAAGCAAGTATATTTACATATATTAGTTTAATTACATATAATAAAATATAATAAAGAATGAGGAGGCAAAGGGGATAAATAGTACAATGTGGATGTAAATATGAGCAAAATATATTTATATGTATGTATGTAAATATATAATGAATCCCATTATTTTATATAACAACTAAAATCATCAATAAAAATACCATATGTGTATATTAGCTACATATATATAATATTTCGTAAGTGTTATAATACAATTGTATTGTTGTAGTTTATTTTAAATGAAATTTGTAGTTTATATGATTTTAGATTTTTGTTTGAGTATCAATTAATATTTACTGTATTCATCTGTCCTGTCCCTATATAAGACAAGCCATACCCATTCCCTCCCCCCTTCTACATAGGCAAGCAAACCTTCCTTTCACTTCCAGTCTGTGCTCTCTTCCTTTTTCATCTCCCTCTCAAAAAGGTAGATTTCCTTTTCCTCTCCTCTCTCCCTTCTCTCTCTCTCTTTCTCTCTCTTTCTCTCTTTCTTTCTCTCTCTCTCTCTCTCTCTCTCTCTCTCTGTATTTCTCTTTCGCTCTCTCTCTTTGCTCATCTTTCCTCTTCCCCCTTCTCCCTCCCTTTCCCCATTCCCCTTCCCTTCAATAACTTGCTAAATAAATACCCAACCTCACTCTGCATGTCATGTCTATCCCTCTCTGTCTCATCCACCCTGGCTACTCGTGGAGCTGACCTGCCATTGTCTGTCACCCACTTTGCAGCTCCCTGCCCTGCTACCCACTGCAGCCACCCCTCGGGGACCTACAACATTTTACTTTTACCATTACATTGCTGTTCATGATTCAGCCAAGCTTTCTCCACATTTGGGTGGGCTAACTGAGGACGTTTCCACATGTCCTGGGCTCAGGAAATGGGTTTCTTTACAACACCCTCACTTTCTGTCTGCCTGAATGCTCACCTCTATGCATACCAGCAACTTCGGTGGTGAGTTTTCCCCTTCCAATCAGCCAACCACAGCCTTCATGGCTATGGTGGATCCCTTTGCTGACATTCATCTTTGGTTGCTTTCCATAGCTAAAAACGTGATTGGATGACCCAGGGTAGGCCACCCACGCTAGCACTGCACGTGCTGAGCAGTTCATTCGCTTTGGGTCCAGGGTCCCTCGAATTTTCTCTCCCTTTTCTTTTCCTTTTCCTTCAGACCACTCATAAGTGGCCCCTGCCCTGAGAGACTTCTCGGAGGATCCTCTAGCCTCTCTGGTTTCTGAGTTACCTAGATGGGTGCTAGTTGTCTTTATTTACAACCTACCTGCAGAGATGAGACATTCTTCTACAGGCCTGAGGTGTTCATTCACTGTCTTTGTGGGTTTTCATAGTTTCAGCTATGGAATATAAACTCTCTAATTATCAGCCACCCACCTGTAAATGCACTGTCAGGTGTCCTTCAGGTCAACTTTATTTATTTTTATTTTTACTTTTGCTGAGCAGCCCCTTCCCCACCTGTCTGAAATGCTCTTTTCCTCTCCCTCTGATTCTTTCTATTCTATCCCTGACACTGCTACCACTGGTCTTGCAGAAACCTTAATTCCAGTTTTTTCTCCCCTCCATGATTGTGGCATGGTGGTTAGGCAACAGGGAGCATCATACCTCTATGATTCTTTTGCTATTATATTTAAAACTCCTGTGGCCCCAAAAAAGTGTCTTCTCCATACAACACATGACTGCCGCCATTTTTACTGAGGTCAGGGGATCTCACCACCATTTTAACTGATGGCCAGGTCACATGACCTGGTCCCACCATCTTTACTGAAGTATACCATGCCTGGTCCCCCAATTTACTAATGTTTTTGTCTCTAAATTCCTCTTGCTGACTCAGCTACATAATGTGTTCTGTGCAGTGGCATGCCTTTGAAAGGGCACACCAAGAACATCCACTTCACCCAATTCCTGTTTAATGTGTGTGTACATGCATACACATGACTTAAATACATCTATGTTTACTATTAAATGTTATTGTTGTCTGCCCATTGTATCTCATTCCAGACTACAAAGCAATAAGTCTCATATTTTAAATTGGTATGTACTTTTAAGTCTCTTAGTCCAGCCCAGTTTACCTGTTAAATTGAGAACCAGTACAGATAAGCTCATACCCAGTTCTTCAGGCATATTCTTTACTGTAGTATATCTCATCTATATCTGGTAAACAGCCCTCAGCTGCTAGAGATCTGGAGAATATGGCATTTAAATATTTAATTATTAAAAGACATTTCATAACAAAGAAGAGACAGGTTGAGTTCTAGAAGCAGCACTCTATTTCCTCCAAAGAAGACAGAAGACAAACAGGTACGAAACAACGTCTATCCATAATTCATTTCAGCTGCCAAGTGCTGACCACTGGGCAAAACTACCTTTCATATAAACTGAAGATGTCCAGATAGTAGACAGAATCCCTGTAATCGACAGTTTAGCTGCTCAGGTCAAGGCAGGCTTGTCTTCCTACAGAAGATCCGCAAGATCTTCTGAAGCCTGGCAAGCTCTGTACCTACAGTGTTTTATTTTTACCATTACATTTACTTCGTTCATAGTTCTATAATCTGTATAAAACTAAAATATAAGAAATAAAACTTTTATCTACTTATATCATAAATGTCAAAAATATTGACATTTTTATGTTACTGTTTTTAATTAGAATATCCTTTTTATATGTATAGCCTTAAATTTATGCTGAAACAGAAGAAAAATAAAAAAAACTGCCCTGTTTTCAAGTTGAAGCTGTACATTTTTTTTTGGCTATAAAAATTAAAATCATTTGCTGGTTCTATATGACAAATTCATATAGTTCTTTGTGTTATAAAAATTTTATAATGTTACATTTATTAAAATTATTTAAGCCTTACCTGAGCTACTTCACAGTGCAGGCTCCAACTGCTATGCTGTTCCATTCAGTTATTGCATAGTTCATGTGGCTGAAGCTGCCAAATGGCAGGGCTCAGTAAAAAGCAAAATGAGGCTATCATGAGATCAGAAGTGACAATTTCCAAGAAGAATTGTTGTCCACGTCCATTACAGGGCTTCACAGGACCATGTAATTAGGAACCTCATAAATTATTGACACTGTTTTCTTAAGTTTCATGACTTTTGTTCAGGTTAGTTGGTTGATCATAGACAATTACTTCATTTCTAAATCAATTTTTCATTGACAAGAATTAGCATCACATAAATTGTAAAGCTCCTCAAAAAAACAACAGATTAAAACAATGGTATTTAATACAAAGGATGAGAGAGAAGAGTGAAAGGTGATTCCAATTTCCTAGCCTGGCTCCTTTGTTAACAGGGTATTGGGGACCAGCCTCCACAAAAGTACCTCCCACCAGGGTAGAGATGTGGGGATTTAGAAATATAGTTAAGAATATGAAGATATGAATGAAAATAATAAAATGGAGAAGTATACACGATATTATTGGGAGGGGATTCCAGTGAGTACTGAAAATCCACCCACATTTAATTTCCAATTGCTTAAAATATCCTTGAAGCCAAAAGGTAGGAGTAAGACAAATAACAGCATTAACATGATACAAAGAAATGAACATACCAATTGAAAGTCGCAGGCTACATTCATAGGTAAACATTCTGTTACCAGAACAAAACAAGTCACACTCACGTTTTAGACCAAAACATCCTGTGGGCAAACCACTCCCTGGGTGAAATCCAAAGTTATATCCATAAGGAGAACTGGAATTTGGTTGGATCTTTAGACTCTTATGTGATGTAGGAACTACTTCTCTATTCCCAAAGTACAAGGGCTGGCTATTAGCCACACCTGTTGGCAATAACCTTGAGAGAGCAGGACTTTCTGCTCTATACCTAGGTGGGATCTTTGTTTAAGGTAGAAGCACTATAACCTTAAAGGAACTAAAGGTAATTTGTAACCTTTGGTCAATGTGGAAATAGGTTCACATTTCTGAGCCTCCACAGTGGGGTCTCACAGGTCCTCGTGTCAACACAGAAGATTCTGAAAAAGCAACAAAATTTTAGTTTTTCTCATTTTAGTTGAGGAAAAAGGAAGGTGGCCAGCAATCGCTGCAAGTAAAATTTTTTATATAAAATTATAATATAGAAATGAAGCCCTGGGGTAGAGGCATGGTTGCCTTATGACTTCTTGTCTTTAAGTTTGATCTTTACTGCTGACCAAAACAAACAAACAAAAAAAACCCCAAAAACAGTGAATTAAAATCTATCTAATGCTCACATGCATCTGCAGAGTGAAGTCCAAGTTCCAATTGTCAGTATTAGGAGTGTGGTGTACTGCATGAGTACATAGATACAGAGGAAGAGGAAAAGTATGGCAGAGTTTTTTGAACTGTGACATGTCTTGAACTGGGGAGCTCAACTGAAGAATTAGATTCTTTAGATTTCCCTATGGCTGAAACCCTCGAGAAACATTCTTGATTGCTGACTGATAAAGGGGGATTCAGTGTAATGATTCAGTCACACAACATGGCAAAAGAGCCTAATGGCTCCAGAAACTTAAAGGACCCCACGTGGCCCATGGGCACCATGGTTGGATCATCTACGTATGACACAGGTGCATGAGCCGTTGATGGAGGAAGGTCATTGGATAATAAAGAAACTGCCTTGGCCCATTTTATTGTTTAGAACATAGGTGGGTGGAGTAAACAGAACAGAATGCTGGGAGGAAGAGGAAGTGAAGGGAGCAGAGGGTCATGCTCCCCTCTCCTGGGTAGACACATGAAGCTCAGACCCAGGATGGATGTAGGCTAGAATAATTCCCGGTAAGACTGATGCTACACAGATTATTAGAGTTGGGTTGATCCAGATATGAGAATTAGCCTATAAGGGCTAGAGTTAATGGGCCAAGCAGTGTTTAAAAGAATACAGTGTCCGTGTAATTATTTCGAGGCATAAGCTAGCAGGCAGCTGGGGTGCTGGGGACTCAGCCCCACCGCTCCTATTACTACACCCTCTGATAAACTTCTAAGCTAGTTTGTTCCTTGTTTCTTATTTTCTTCTCATTCATGCCAGGTAATTCCACCCAGTTCACAGTGTGCGGTTCTATCCCTGGGCGGGTGAGCATGGGCGGGATAACAAAGGTCTCTGAGCAAAGGATAGGAGACAAGATAGTAAGGAACAGTAAATACCCAGTGAAAAAGTAAGCCTTAGAGGTATACATGAAAAACCTTCTACCTTGACTATTAAACATATGTAAAGCAATGATTATTGTCTTTTTTAGGAAATGCTAAATGAAAAAGGAAAAGTAACTTATAATGCACACCTTACAGCACATATGGCAATTTAAGTTTCAGATGCATGAATCATTTACATGGTGAGACATACCACATGGAGATTAGTGTCATTGACAAACACTAAATAAAGTCTTTTTCATATTTATAAGGTATTTCCAAATACATATGTATAAATGTATATAGAAAGATATAAAAGATATCCTCTATTATATTGTTAAAAGTGTTCTTTTTAATACCTTTATGAAGCACAATAGTTTTAAGTTACACAGTTTGAGATAAAATATCAACAATTATAAAATGACATTTCAACCCAAAGATAAACAAACAAAACAATGTATGAAGTATATTCAAAATTCTAAGTTAAAAAATCTACATTATATGTGAAGTGCTTCTGACGTTTTTCATGTAGTTCCTCTTTATTTGAAAGAGAAAGATGCGGATAAAAGATCTCATCAGATTTTCACACTGTCAGCGAGACTTACTCCTGCAAGGAAGATATAAACTCTCTATTGAATGTTAGCAATTCAAGTATTCTTTTGAATTACAACATGTTCAAACCCGACAAAAATCTAATGCTACTTCTCTGAACTGGATTCATTCTAGTAATTCTCCAAAATACCTTTATGAGGGCAGATGATGTAGTGTAGTAACCAAGACATAATGTTTCCTCGATGGTGTTCAGGTACTAAAATAAGAATGATAGAGAGTGACTGCCCATCCTACCTTGCCTGAAGTCATAATGTTCTGGTTTTTATTGGGCTTTGAAAGTCTGCTGTGTCTAAAGTGAGCATCATGTCTTCTATTATGGAACACTGGCATAAGGTTTTGATTCTAAGTTTGCTTTGATGATGTCTGAGAAGTCTTGAAGCTAATTTAGATTGTTCACTAAACATTTATATTTGACACTATAATTAGCTTTCATATTTTAAAAATATTATGTAGCTAAAAGAAGTTTACTATTGCTGTAATTTGAGTAAGAAAATCTTCTAATAACTAAATAATTTAACATTATGGAAGAAACATATTTTTTATTCTAGCATATATTTATTTAAGAGACATATTTTATTCTAGCATATATTTATTTAAGAGACATATTTTTTATTCTAGCATATATTTATTTAAGAGACAATTTATTGAATCCTGAACTAATCAGTTAAGTGAGTAAAGAAATTACAGCATCACTCCTGAGAGAAAGCTGATTACCTTATGGTAAAGTTACCAGAAAGGAAAAGGAAGGTGAGGACCATTCACTAAAATGTTACAGCTGGTAAGCATGTATTCTGCCCATTACTATTGGATCAGTTGATAAGTTCAAGATTCTTTGAGAAATTAGTAATCAAAGGAGGATTCAAATAAACTAACCTGAAAGCAGGTCTGGAAATTTAAACCTGAAATCAGTGTACCACTACACAATTTTACTCAACAACCAAACTCTAGCTACTGTGGTCCATTTGTTTCAAGGTTTAACAAACTATGGAATTTGATAGAATGACATTTTCTCCTGATATTTCTCCTATTTCTGACACCATTATACATTTTGCATATTTCTAAAATTGCCTTGAAAGTCACCAATTTTCATAATAGAATCATTTTAAAAAATTTACAATTTATAATGCTTCAATGTAATTAAAGCAATTAGGAGAAAAAAAAAGGATGCTCATTAGTGGGACATTACCCTTACCTGTAAAGAAACTGAGGAAAGTCTGTGGTATGTGAGACTCCCCTAAAAATAATTTTGTTTATTAAAGGAAAGAATGCAGAGTAAGATCAACTGAAGTATAGAGGCACAGTCCAAAGTCTAGGAAATTTTCAACTGCAGAGATTTGTTGTCCTAATTTATGGCATCAGGATGCACATTCTGTACTTGACTGTGACAAGATGCATGAAGTATTGCCAATAATATGTCTTATTTTAGACTTATTTCTGCAGAGGTCAACACCAAGGCATCATTTCTTATGGTCCAGATGAGTGGTTGTGCTCGACTTTTGGGTTAGATGACATTTTGTCACCTAATCTTTAACTATTCATTACAATGTTGGTCAATCTAAAACAGTCGGTTTTCACCCTAGGTGTTATCTGATGTGTAACTTTTCATTGTAGAAGAACATATATTTTAATATTTACACCAACCTGTTCATGACTGTATCAAGTAAGACTGGAAACCAAAAGAGTTATAAATAAATACAGTTTTTTTTTGTTTTCTTGTAAAAATGTATACTATAATAATCATTCTTTCCTCCATGTGTCTCTGTGACATTTTCTTAGCTCTTGTCCAATCTCTATTAATTTGGGGATTAAAAAAATCTCTTTCCTAGACATATAGATTTCATTTCAGTGTTTCAGTGAATTGAAGAATCATGAGTGACTTTCCTATACAACCCAGATTGATACTAAAAATTAGAAATAACTACAAAATTGCCTTAATCATTGTAAATCTTTTAATCTAGTTATTTACAATGTGCATTTTATGATTTATTAGATATGCATTATTTATTAGTATGATTGCTATAATATAGTCCATAATATTGAGCTAAATTCTACTTTTACATTTTAACATTCACCTATAAACTGACAAATTTTCTACTCTTTTTTTAACAACCTCCTCAGCTTCTGGTAACAACTACTCTATTCCATTTTAAATTCATTTTACAATAACTTCTTATTTCTATTTTATTTTTGTATATAAATGTTTATGCATGTGTTTGGGTAAATAACTAAATACCTGCACAAACCCTTGATTATCATATAGAATGCCAAATATACAGAAAAGAAACACTATTAATACATAAAAATTATTTTCGTTTTTTTAAAAACCACTACTATTTCTATTCTGGTGAGGAGTAAGAACATGGAAGGTCACTTTTTGATATTTATTTGTCATAATATAAAGCTAACAGAAGCTGTTGGGCAGACAAGGAAAGCTTGCGTCTTTATGATATACCACTCTCAATGTACTAATATTTCAAATATGCTGAAATAAAGTTATTAGCTAATACTTAAGGCAATATATTTCTCGTTTACAAAACTGCACAAAGTGGATAAAGAAAGGCTCCAGCATATGGTTAGAACCTTACATAGAGAGAGTTCCTTGCCTTTGAACTTGTCTTTGTTTGGCATGCTGAGATTTTATTAGCAACCAAGGGTCGTACACAATAGTTAGACTGAGGAGGAATAGGAAGTATACTTTCTTTCAGTCTATGCATGCATGTGAATGTAAAAGAGCAAAGGAAATAAGGAATCTGCATGACATCTTGACAAGTGAAGAGTTTGGATGCTGCTCAATTCAGGGGATTAAAAATAGAAAGTAAAAATCTGGGTACTTATTTTCTTAGAGGTATACCTCTGTGTTCCTTGGAAAGTCTTCTGTTTTTCAAAGATACATTTGAGGGCATTCCTATGGAGGGTCAGTGGGTAGAAAAACTGGGGCAAATGAAATCAAGACATTAATTTATACAAGAGAGTCCTTTATTCAAACTTCCAAATTGTAGAGCTAAGGTCATCATTGCAGACCACAATGGTTTTTTATCCTGTCACTTGCATTATTTTTAATAAAATGCTGATTGGCCAGTAGACAGTCAAGAAGTAGAGGCAGGGCAATGAGAATTCTGGGAATAGGGATATTTCAGTCTTCAGTCATCACCCAGACACAGAAGAAGCCAGACAAGATGTGACTGCCTCGCCCAAAAAGGTACCAAGCAACAATGGCTAACATAGATAAGAATAATGGGCTAGTTTAATATGTAAGAACTGATTAATAAGAAACCTGAACTAATAGGCCAACTGGTTTATAATTAATGTAGACTTCTGTGTGTTTTCTTTGGGACTGAACGACTACAGAATAGGGTGGGACAGAAACCTCTGTCAACACCATTTTTTTTTTTTTAAAAAAAGCCGTATACTAAATTTTCTCATTTGTCAAGGAAATATTTCTTTTTCTTCTAGAAGAAAAAATAAGAAAGAAGAAATTATTTTCTACAGTGTACCACTTTTCTGTTACAATTGTTTTATGTTAATTATTTTTCAAAAGCATAAAAGCCAGACATGATTTCTAATCAGACTATTACATACAATGGATTATTCTTTAAAAAATTTAAACAAGATTTTTTTACGGATGGTAACAATCATATTTTCTATCATTGTCTTGCAAGCACACACAACACACATATGATCTTCTTAGAAATTCATACCTAGTGTATGATATTACTCTTTCTAAAAATGAGTGATAAACAAACAATATTTCTGTATTTTAGGTGGCAGTTAATAATATAAAATATGCATCCATAATCCATACAGTATGCAAATGTTCATTTTTAATATGTAATTTTTATATATCATTGAGCAACTTGGACATCATATACTTTGGACATTGGACATTTGTTTAACCTTTTTGGGCCTCAGAATTATTTATGTAAAAGTCTCATATAAAATTCTTGTATAGCTCAAAACAGGAAAGAATAATACAGGTTAGAAATTTCTTTATACTTAATTTCAAATCTATAATGCCTTTTCTATATGTTTATTTGATTTCAGGCCCATTGGCCCAAAATGTAAACAATTTAGAGAACTAAAATTTAAGACAAATGGCTGATTTTGAGTAAATAAAAATTTCTGATCTTATTACCTGGGCTATTGCCTTATTTTTCTTTCAACTGGTAACTGCTATGATTCCCTACCCATCTATCTGATCTACTATATAGGTTAAAACACTCCATAAATCTTATATCCATATGTCCAAAGCTCCTTTGTGATTAGCTTATAGAAATTTTAGCTTATATGTCAACCTATGCAATGTCAGTAACCTTAGAAATGTACATAAAAATACTGGACACACTAATATTAAAGGAACCTCCAATTACCATTCACATCCGGGCAAATTTGCACTACCCTCTGGAAGAACTTCTTCACATCACCTTTATGTAGTGTATATTAATATCAATTGCCTCGTTGGAGAGGAAACATTTTTTAAAAAAAGACAATGAGAAGCCCTGCTTTAAATTTTCTCCGTGGACATTTATTCTTCGGGATGAAGTGAAGGGATGTTTTTATATACTGAGTTTCCTGTGATTATTTGCATGACTATCAGGAAGTATTTTGCTATTATTTTAAATCAAGTTTTCCTCTGTAAGCAGTGGAAAAAACCATTGATTTCTTGGAGAGGTCCTTCTCCATATATAGAGCAAAAATATTCGTGGATAACCTGAAGGTTGTTATCAAGCACCTAGTAAAAAAATTCATTATTAGAGCTACTCCATGGAAACCCTGGCATAATAAACTGAGAAGAATAAATCCTGATTACATTCTTCATTGATATTAAATTTATCATCCTGTATTTTAACATTCTAATTAATATTTTATAACCCTAAGTAGTAAATTTTAATTGTTCCATCTATTTTATCTCAATTTCTATTACATTCAATTAAATGATATAATAAAAGACAAAATATTGTAAGAAATTGCCATGAGATTTTTAAGAAAATTGTATTTAAATGGTGAACCATAAATGGAATAATTAAGGTTTTAAGACTCTATAGGTTTGAAACATGATATACTAGTATATAATAACATTGACAGGTATAATGTGTTTGTTTTATCATTATAATTATATATTGTAGCGAGTTAGAATTCTTAGAGGAAATGAAAACATAACAAAATGTTTCTTTCACTTAAAAGAAATAGAAACTTAACCATTACATATGGTAGATATGTGTGCTTACTTATAAATATACCTTTTATGTGTTTGTGTGTGTGTGTGTCTGTTTTTCTGTCTGTCTGTTTCTCTGTCTGCCAGCCTGTCTATCTGTTTGTGCATCTATCTAAATTTGACTGAGGGTTCCTTGTTTACAAATACAGAAAACAATGAAAGACCCTCCAAGAGTGTCTTTCCTCTGGGGAGACCCTTCCCAAGGAACAGCTAGACCACTTTTACAGATGCAAACAGCAAGAGGTTTATTCAGATACACAGGTACCTGGGGCGACAAAGTCTCTCGGAGGACTTGTGTGCCTTCAGGTCGGGGTAATGGGTTTATATATGTTTTGGGGAGCAAAAAGCGCGGTACAGAAGCGAGAAGTGTAGTTACAGGGTTTTCATTGGTCAGTATGAATGTGGCCGAGTTCAGGTCGGGACAAGGTCCCTAGTTCCCGAGAATTCAGATATGGGCTGCCTTGGCTCTTATCTAGGGCAGACAGGGTGTCTTTCTCGGTATTCACAGTTCCTCCCCGCCTGGGACAGACGGCTCCCAGCCACATTCTCGGTATTCCCCGTTCCTCCCCCGGCCCAGCCACAGGTGTCTCTATCTCGTTTTGGCAGCTTCTGAACTGCCCTTTGTTCAAACCCTGAATATTCAGTACAAGCCTTGCAAAATGGCGTTACCGGTGCTAAGTTGTTTAACAAGCTGGGCAGGGGGTCTTTCATTTGGTGCTAAGCTGCTTAGCAAGCTGGACGGGGGTCTTTCAACAGTTACCAGAATACAGAAAATATTTTGCTAATTCAGGAAAATTCCTACAGTTACACTGTAAAAGTTTCCTATTTTAATAAAAAAAAAATATGAGGGTTGGCAAGATGACTCGGTAAGTAAGGGAAATTTCAACCAACACCAACAACAGAAATTTATGGTAGAAGGAGAGAATCATTCCTGCAAGTTGTTTTTTTGTCTCTGTGTGGTTTGAAGAATACCCAAACCAAAACTCATCTATTTGGGTGTGAAACTGTTGGGTATGCTAAAGAGATGTGGCCCAAGTGGAGGAAGCACTGCTTTGAGAATGCAGTTTGATATTTCAGAATCCCATACCAGCCCCAGTCTTTCTGCCCTGGGCCTGTAAATCAGGTCTGATAGCTCTCTATTACTCCCGTGCCGTTCCTGTGTGCTTTTCACCTTATGGTCATGGACTCTATTACCCTCTGCAAATATAAACTCCAAATTAAATGTTTTCTTTTTAAGATTTACCTTGGTCATGGTGTCTCTTCAAAGTAATAGTACAGTAACAAAAACAGCTTCCATGGGTCTGTTATGGTGTGTGTGCACACGAGTACAGACACATTTGTACACCCACCTAATTATATAAATGTACTAAATAAATTACCATTAAAGATGTAATTAATTATAAATGTATTTTAGAAGACTGGCAGGTTTTCTTTTCAATTCCTTGTAGATGTTTATTTTTCACAGATAAATTCTTGGAGGATGGATTTTATTCAATTTACTGTTTGTTCTTTTATGCAGGAAAACCACACTGGAAATATATGTGATCATTGCAAAATGCTTGAAGAGTTAATAAATTAACAAATTCTGTAAACAATGCCTCTGAGTCTTCTTTGTTTGTTATGCCATGCTGAATTTTCTTGGTTCAGTGTGTTTAAAAACTTACCGTTTCTGAATTCAGCATGAAGAAGATACCAACCATGACCTTGGAGAACAAACAGTTGTTCTCTGAAGAGCTGAAATGATTTGTTTACATCTTACTATAACTCACATAGTTTTTTGTTGTTGTTGTTTTGTTTTTTGTTTTTCGCGACAGGGTTTCTCTGTAGCTTTGGTTAATGAGAAGTACATGGTTGCTTTGTATTTAATAACTTTCAAGATAAATATTTTGCTTTTTTTCAAAATCATTGATGATCTTGAACTCAAAATCATTACAAGTATTTGTTGTAGGATAATTCCCACTGGGCTACACCTGGTCTGACTCCAGAGCACTAGCATCTAGCACTAATCCATCTTCTCTTTCTCGGTTACTCTTTGTTTCTTTTGTTTCTCTATTTGTGAACCTTGATTGAGAATGTTTCAAGGATACAAACCCCATGCAAAACTTGGTTTGAAGATAGCCTGCAAAACCTTGGTACCTACTTAATCAAGAATTTTCACTTGACATTGTCCCTTTGGAAGCATTATCAGAATGTTTTCAGGATAAGGAAATCAACTTCTAAGGTGTAAAGTGGAGCGCATAAAAGAAGCCCATGCGAATGGAAAGTGGTTCAGTCCTTAGAGACTGCATTCAAAAAGGATAAGTTCATTCTTAAGGTGCCTCTGAGACTTCTTTCCATGAACCAACATGTATACCCACCTGTGCTACAACAATTTATATATCCATTTTGTGACACATAAGGATTTAGATAACAGGCTCATAGAAACTTTTCAATTCCCTGAACGTATAAAAAAACATTTTTATGAAAATTGTGTATCATTTAGAAGTCATGCTCTTCAATTATTTCAGTTAATCATTTACATTGTTACTTCATTTCATTTTCTTATTTCCTAGGCAAAACATAATAACAATTATTCACTTGTCATCTACGTTAAGTAGTACATTATAATCTACAGTTGCTCTATATTATAATAAAAGCTGTGAATATTGCACATATGACTTATATACATGTGATCTGTCATTGTACATAGGTACCCACCCATTCTCAAACTTGCCTATTATGGGAGATCTGGAAACTGTCCTTCCCTCCAGGATTCAGAAGGAAAAAGGCCACTGCCAATTAGACTAGAGCTAATATAATCCTTTCAGTGCGATGCCCTTTCTGCATTGCAGCTGATCATCAATTTATTAACAATCTCATCGACCATGTTTTGATTTTATATTGATGCAAGTTTTCAATGATAATAAAATTATTAGCTGAAACATTAAATAGTATATAATACACTTCATAATAAGAGGTAAATTTTTTAAATATATTCAGATAGCAGATAGCAGTAATAGACTCATAATTGAAGATATATTGTCTTTTTAATTTTCTGTGTATTAATTATTTAGATTTTAAAAAGCAACTAATATTTTTATAAGCTATCTTGGATTCCTTTACAAACCCATGTTTAAGTCTCCTGTGACCTCAGATTTAATTTTTATTTGATAGAGATTTCACCGTGGTTATTAAGTTAAAATGAGTTCCTCAATGTGGGCTCTAATGTGATGTGGGAGGCACTCATAAGAAAGAAAAATGTTGACACTACCTCACAGAGGGTGACAATGGAATGACCAGGAAGAAGGCATCCATCTCCAAATAATATCTAGTCATAATGACATCTTCACTTCAAGGTCTGAGCCTCTTGAACTATTCGTGTTTCATCGTGTGGTACATGGCCATGACAGCCATTTGAAACAAATGAAATATTTGAAGGTCAATAACAAATATCTTATAAATTTTTGAGTCACAAATTTTTTCTGTACACTGTTACTACTATAAATATTTTTCTTAGAACTGTCTTGATTTTCTCTCATAAATACTGGCATGTTGTATTTTCATTGATATTTTTTTAATTCTAGGACTTAAAAAAAAATACTTCTTGATTTCTCCTTTTCCTTAAGTTTCATCCTGAAATGTACTGTAGTTTCCTTGGGATTGTGAAATGTCTGCAATTTCAAATTTTGTAGAAGTTCAACTTCTTTCTTTTATGGTTAGATATAATATAGGATGCTATTTCAATTTTCCTAAACTTGTTGATACTTTGTTGTGCCTTCATATATTGTCAATTTTCTAGGATATATTCCAACTGTGAAAAAGAAAATACATTCTTTAGTTTGTGGTTAGAACGTCCTATAAAGGTGTCTTAGGTACATTAGATTTATAATGCCATTTAACTTCACAATTTCTCTACTTATATTTGTCTAGATGGCCTGTCTATTGATAAGAGTAGGGTATTGTAATTGCTATCACTATGTTGGGGTTAATCTGTGTTTTAAATCCAATAGTATTTCTTTTACAAAATTAGGTGCCCCTCTGGTACATACATATTTAATATTGCAATATCTTCTTAGTGGAATATTTCTTTATTTGAAGTATATTTTTTTAGATATTATAGCAGTTATGTCTGCTTATCACGCTCTTCAATTTGCTTGAAATCCCTTTCCATTCTTTTACCCTAAGGAGATGCCTGCTATAGATAGTAAGGTGTGTTTATTTAAGGAAGGAAGCTACAGGAGCTTTTCCGGCCCAGGCCATCAAGATATATATATATATATATATATATATATATATATATATATATATATATATATATGGTTTTTTCGAGACAGGGTTTCTCTGTGGCTTTGGAGCCTGTCCTGGAACTAGCTCTGTAGACCAGGCTGGTCTAGAACTCACAGAGATCCGCTTGCCTCTGCCTCCCGAGTGCTGGGATTAAAGGTGTGCACCACCATTGCCCGGCTATCAAGCTATATTTTTATAGAGAAACTTAGACTTTGAATATTGAGAACTCTTATTGAGCAATGCTTACCAAGCTTTGTTGAGGTGGTATTATTTTCTTAAAATTCTTTTTAACCATGCTGGAATTATATATTATTTGTACTCTCTGGGCATGTATAATCTCTTCAGAGAAATGTATTCCTTCTAAAATTCTCTGTAAACCTAAATGAGTAGACACTAATTTCTTAAATTTGTCTTTCTCATAAACAGTTTTTCTTTTTTGACGTCAACTAGGACTGTCTTTAAGGGTGACGAACTGGAGTTCTGATTGAGATTCCATGAAGTGCGATGGGTGGGAGCATGGCAGCCAGTTTGGGGTGGAATCGGTGTAGGGAGAACTCAACTGATGTCTGGGTCTGACTCTATATGGCCCCAAGCAGGGAGGGTAGGGTCACTAATAATGGGTGGGCAAAAATGGCCTGAGTTCTATTTTGGAGTTCCTGGTTAATTTCTCTTTTAAACTCAATGCTTTAACACAAAGAAATATAATGTTAAGGTAGATACAGCTTAGTTCTTATAACATAAATTCATGGCTTTCATGTAATCATTCTAAACTTTAGAACAATTTTCAAAGACGTCTTTAATAGGCAGACAGACTTACAGGTAATGCAAGGAAAATGGCATCACACTAAGAAAGCTTCAGTAGCAAAACAGAAAGAAATATCAATCTCAGCACATCACACCCCGGATGTCTGACTTATTTACCCTTAAATTATTCAATCCAAAGGTAAAACAGTCATCACAAACAATGGGTTCCTCCTGAACATCTTATACTTTATCCTTTATATATATAATATCCACCATTAAAACCTAGTGTTATACACAAGTCATCTCTGTGGATGATGTTATAAATTATTATGTGAATTTTTATTTTGTAGCATCTCTTTTTACCTGGTCCTCATGACCCACATAATTTTTATTCAAATAAGCATCCTCTATTAACTTATTCTCTAAGGAAAAAGCTTTGTATCATTTTCACTAATTATTCACTTTCTGACCTTTCCTGTTGTCATTTTTTTTCCTAAAAGCACTAACAAACTAGTTTAGTTTTCTTTTCACTTTACGGGATGTCAAAGTTCCTCAAAATTATGAATCCTTTTTTATGGAAACAATAACCGTAGCATATATAAGGCAAGCAGACCTAGCAAAATGAAGATGTGGATGTTTCCCTGCTTCATTTTAACCTGCCTCAACTTCCTGTCCAACATGATGCTGTGAAACTGAAAGTCCCAATTAAACTGTTGGAAAGATCACTTCATATTTGTACTTGTAGCTTCTGTTACATAATAAACTAGAAAAAAATGAAACTTTGTAAGTAGTACAATTTTGAAGTTCTAGCTAGATTGTAAAATATCCATAAACACCAAATAAAAATAAATACACGTCCATTTAATGTACCTAAATTATTCTCCTCTTTCAACATTCAGCAAAACCCCAATTCTCAATATCTTGTCTTTATACAGGGAGCTCTACAATATACCTGATTATTCTTCTTCAGACTTTACAGAAGTCCTTGCTTAGATTTCCTAGCCAAGAAATGCATATCTATAGGGTTTTGGTTTTTTGTACAGTTCAATACTTATTCAATATACTGACAACGTTCTTCTTTGTTATAGGCCATTCAATAACTTTTTAAGACAACACTATCAAAATTTGTGGTACTTAGAAGAAACTGTTTTGTCTTAATATTGATCATTTTTTTTTAAATGAAGGCAAACTCTAGCTCAGCTTGCTTGAATCTTATTGTGCTGCTTAAACTGGACATGGACTCTAAGTAATCTTCCTACCGCAAGTCTCAAAGTATTAAGTTTATAGATATGAACCAGAACAGTGGGCAAAAAGCTATGTTTTTTTTGTTTTTTTTTGTTTTGGTTTGTTTTGGTTTTGGTTTTTCGAGACAGGGTTTCTCTGTAGCTTTGGTGCTTGTCCTGGAACTAGCTCTTGTAGACCAGGCTGGCTTCGAACTCCCAGAAATCCGCCTGCCTCTGCCTCCCGATTGCTGGCAAAAAGCTATGTTTTTCAAGAATAAATATGTTTTAGATGATGAAACGTTCAACCTGTATTTGAAAATAAATGCCTTCGCTGTGATGACTTTATTAAGGAAAAGCCTATATTCTGATCTCTCAGAGAAAGAGAGGACTGTAGAAGCCAGAATGGTTGAGGTCACCACAAGAACATGGGCCACATAATCAACTAAGCAGAACTCATAGTGACCCACAGAGACTTAAGTCACAATCATGGAGCCTGTATGGGTCTGAGCTTGGTCCGCTGAATATTTGTTATGGTGGTGTAACTTAATGTTTGTGTGGGACTCCTAAGAGTGAGAGTGGAGAGTGTCTTTGACTATTTTGCCTGCTGCTGGGGTCCCTTTTCTCCCTACTGGATGCCTCACCTACCTTTGATAAAAGAGTATGTGCCTAGTCTTATTAAATCATGTATGGTTGATTGGAATTGCCATGAATCTATAAATTGCTTTGGATAGGATGGCTATTTATACAATATTTTTCTTCCAATCCATGGATATGCATGTCTTTTCATTTTTGAGTTGTTTTTTCCAAACTCCTTTTTAGATAATCGAAGTTTTCATTGTAGAAATCTTTTACCTCTTTTATTAGGTTTATTTCAAGATTTTTTATCTTTGAAATTATTTTAAGTAGGTTATGTCTATGGTTTCTCTTCTTGGTGTGTATGATAAAAGTCCTAGATGTAATAGGAATTCAAGAAATATGAATCAACACAATAATTGTCAGTGTATAAGAGGGATGCTATTTTATACATTGATTTGTACTCTGCCACTTTACTGATATAGTCAACTGTTTCTAGAAGTGTTGAAATTCTTGGGATCATTTATGTACAATCACATATTGTCTGAAAAATCAGCACTTTGACTTCTTTTTCTATTTGGATACCTTTAATATTCTTCCTGTGACTCAATGAGTTAGCTGGTACTTCCAGCTTTAAATAGGAAAAGAGGAGTAATCGTGGCAACCTTGTCTTAGTCCTGATTTTAAAGGGATTCCTTTGAGATTACCCCAAGTTAGAATAATGCTGACTTTGGAATTGTCATATTTAACCTTTATTGTGTTGATTTATATTTCTCAAAGTCCTATTAAATCTAGGACTTTTATCATGAAAGCATGTAGGATTTTGTCAAAGACTTTTTCTGACTTCAATGCTACAATTACAACAATTACAAGAAATGTAGTGTGTTAATGGTACAATTAAAACACATATTTCATACATGGAACATTTTATCACCTTTTTTCCTTAACTTATTATCTGTTAATATCATATGTACTTAGATAACATCCAGTCTCCAATCAGTCTCTGTATTCAACTGATACCAGAACCCTCCAATCCTTTACTGATCCATTTCCTGTTTGCCTACTCCTTTTTCTCCTACTTCCAGTCTCTTGCTTCCATCTTATAAGCCACAGACTCAAACTAGTATTGCCCATCTGATCATGTGGATAGACTATCTTTTAAGTGACAAAGGGGCAAATTTCATTAATAAAAATATCTCAAACATCTATGACATAGTCTCTTAACAAAATTTCTTTTATTTATTATTAGGCTATGACAGAGACCAAGTAAATATTATTACTTAATGATTATATCATGATCATCCTTTGAGAAATGGTTTTCTCGTGTAACACAGGTTGACTTTGAACTTGGTATGTAGTTCCTGTGTGGCCAGAAATCCATGTTCCTTCCATGTCTTTCTTCAAGGAGTTGGAATTGCAATCATTTATCACAATGCCTGGTGTGCATGCATGTGTGTGTAATAAAACCTCAAGGAATCATATTTAATATTTGACTAAAACTATTAATATATGTATATGTATATTTGTATGTATGTATGTATATTGTCACTTAGCCTGACAATGCTATTCACAAGAACCACAGATTAAAACCTACCCAAGTTCCAAACAAACATGAGAAACTCTCTTTTTAAGGAATGGTCAAAGGAACTCCCCCAAACAATGTAGATTTTGGATGAAGCCTTTGTTGGCCTATTGGGAATTGAAAATGGACCCTTATTGCTGAAAACACCACATTCTAAGGACAAATACTTCAACAGACTTTAGTGAAGTCTAACCTGAAAGTCTCTTTATTACAACCTAGCTTCCACAGCTTCAAGAAGTTCAATGCAAGATGCCAGGGGCTAAAAGCAATTAAGCAGTTTTACCTGGTTACGACATTAATGAACCCAAAAGTTACCAACATTAAAAAATATGCATAAAGATGCAGTCAGCTGCACTTATATACTAGTGGCAGCCAATGGCTGTCTCATTTAACTTAAGGCCTTCTCAACAGGAGAAAATCATGTCTGACGCTGGAATGGAGCTAATGAGGAAACAGACATTAGAATCTACTGCTTTTACGTTGCTAGAGCAGCATGACTACTGTGTTTCAAGATAATTTCCCTAAGCATCTATATGCTTCAAATAAAAGCAATGTTTATTTACACAAAAGCATATTTGATAATGCTTTTAAGGTGTTTTGTAAAAGTCCTAACCTCGTTATCACCGAGATCTTCAGCCTGTGTGATGAAATTGAAAATTCTTTATCTTTTCATGTAAATCTACTAGACCCAGCTAATACTAAACATACTGATAGCTTAAATGCTTGAAACTAACATTATTTATAGAATAAACTTTGCTATGATTCCATGGTATATTCCTGTCACCATGGTTTGTGGGAGTTCCAAGATGAAAAAAAAAATAGAAAAGTTGTTTTTATGTACATAGATCTATTTAGCTTCCAACAACATGGAATTTATTTCTGGTAGTGGTGACTTGTTGGGCCAAAATTTTCTCAGGGCCTGTACCTTGATCCCTGTAGAACCGAGAAAGCCTGGTTCGAGTTTGAAGGATAGTCTCAAAGCTACTGAGTGAGGATGAGACAGCAAAATCTAGGTTAAAGTCACACAAGCAAGAGGGAGGGCTTGACTGTCTCTCATTGGCTGGAAGTACCCCCACGTATGATGCCACTTAACCTATATAAACTGACACAGTAATAAAATTAGTTTCTGCTTTGACTTGACTTCCTATTGCATCTGATTGTCCTGCATTATGGGGCTGTGGATCTGATTGTCCTGCATCGTGAGGTTGAGGAATGGGGGATAATGCACTCACCTTTCCCTGGGGAATAAGGCTAAGGAGGCCTGGCAGTGGCTATTGATATTAGCTAGCTAATTACATAGAACCTACTATTCAGATAACCATATTAGGATTTATCACATCTTTCTACAGACTCATCTTTCTTCATATCACAATAACATGATTGTTCCTTCTAATTTAGTGGTTCAGACCCGAGACAAGCCAAAACAGTCAATAAAATTCAAGTAAGTTTAATATAAGTAAAATTGTTTAAAAAATGTAGTGGGGTTAATCATAGTGTATGCCTTCTATTCCAACACTTCAGAAACTGGGGCAAGAGAATCAGACGTTTGACATCACTTTGGGTTACATATTGAGATAATATCTGAAAAAAAGTAAAAGTACAAAGAAAAAAAACGGAGGTAAATATAAAGAATCTGATGTTATAGCAAAATGGTAGAACACTTACCCAGTATATTCAAGACCCTAATTGATTCCTAATACTGAGTGTATAAATTATTGATTTAAAAATCTTAAAAAGAGACTATAAACAAGAATAAGGATGATAAACAATTTCATCTTTTATACAATACATTAAACAGCTTAGTTTATCTGGTGCTAAGTTTTGACGAATTTTAACACAATGTTTTCATATTCTTTTACTTAAATTATATCTCAACATTTCATCAGAAAGATAAAGGATACAATATATAATCTATAACTCAAAAGTAATAGTAAGTACATTCATGCAAAATCACAGCACACGTATGTGACAAGACTGAACACAGTAATCGTACTATTTCCTTCCCAATCCCAAACATGCCACCTCATGGAAACAGAGTCTACATATTTTTATGTTTTTACACTCAGTGCTTCATTATATTGCTCATTATCATTATGTTTAGTTTTTTTGAATATTTTATTGCTATGGAGATAAGTTCAACTATATTGAGTGGATTTTTCAAAATGTGATTTCAGTTTTATAGTGAATATTAGAAAACATCAGATATGTTCCATTTAAAGTATTTAAATTTTCAGCAAAATGATTAATTTTGGGGTTCCAACCCTTTATGAGAAATGGCACTACTTTATCCTATTAATAGTCTGCCATATTTTCTACGGGAAATTCACTTTTTTCATTCTCTCTTTTATATCTGCCAAGAACATAGACCTAAAAATGAACCATCCTCTCTGGAGAGTAACTAAGCCAAGGACATTTCCTTCATCAACTTCATGATAAACTGCAGGTTTCGCATTAAAAGGCAAATCCTTCATTTCAAAACATTAACCCACATAGTATTTAATAATTGAAGCTTGTATGATTTAGAGTTAAGAAATGAATTAAGCACAAAAATAGCTTTTTCTCCACTCTCCTTAGATTATGGTAAGGATTGATTGTTATTCATTTGAGAATCTTGCCTTTGAGAACTTTCAGGATCCTAGGAAAGTTTTCAAAGAGTTCAAAAAGCTGAACTAAATAGTAATGTTTTTTTTTTACTGAAATTATTTGTTAATTGGTACTTCAGCAAAATTAAAAAGTACTTAAAATTTAGTTTCCTTACAGTCTTTGAAAGACTGCTTCGACTGATTTTATCAGTGAATATACTGATGCTGGTTTAAAGACAAATGCAATATGGTATGTATTCATTTATAAGTAGTTATTAGCTGATTAGTGTAAATGAATAGCAAGCTGCAATCCAAAGACTCAGATACTTTAAATAAAGACAAGGGCTCTGGGAGGGACACATGGAAATAAAATAGGTTCTGTAGGTGGGATGGAAGAGGGGGGGCATAGTAGCAGAAGGAATCTGGTAGAGGTCAGGGTAATGAAAAGAGAGTGCAGGGAGAAATGACTGGAATTTGGGGGCATTTGTGGATGGAAACCCTGTAAAGTGGAAACTTCCTGGAATCTAAAAGGGTGACCCTAGAGAGGACTCCTGATATTCTGCTGTATCCATGTATCAGTGCCTTGTTCAGTTGTCATCAGAGAAGCTTCCATCTACATCAGATAGGAGTGGGTGCAGAGACCCACAGCCAGACATTATACATAATGCCAAGAGAACTTTTAAAATGAAGGATTTTATTGGCTATTACAGCTCAGAGCTTGGGGAGCCCCGTGCAAGACAGGGAAAAAGATGGTAGGAGTCAGAGGGCATAGAAGGCACCAGGATATCATGACCTACTAAATCAAATAAACAAAGTTCATTTGGGCTCACAGAGACTGAGGAGGCAACAAAGCACCCGCCAGTATCTACACCAGTTTTTCTGTATATATTATTGCTGTTCCCTTCATGTATTGTGGAACTCATAACAGTGGGAACAGGTTTATCTTTATCTCCTTTGCCTGCCCTCAGAAATCTTTTCCTCCTATTGGGTTGTGTTGCCCAGGCTTGATATGATTGAAGGCTTTTGCCTAGTCTTATATCTTGTTTTTTCATGTTTGGTTATTGTATCTTGGATGCTTGCTTCTTTTTGAAGAAAAGCAGAAGGAGAGTTGATCGGGGGAGAAGAAAATGGGAGAGAAATTGTGGTAGAGAATGTATGAGAGAACAGTTTATTTTCAATAAAAATAAAAATGAATTGATCTATTTAAATGATCATGTTTGTTTAATCTCTACAATTAATGTTCTTACTTTTTACATTAGAAATATTCCTGGATTAATGATGTTGTTGAATTTTCAAAGACACAAAGAGCAACAATAAATAAATGGGACCTCCTGAAACTGAGAAGCTTCTGTAAAAGCAAGGGACACAGTCAATAAAGACAAAATAGCAACAATATGAATGGGAAAAGATCTTCATCAAACCCAGATTAGACAGGACTAAAGTCCAAAATATATAAAGACTCAAGAATTTAAACATCAAAATACTAATTAATCCAATTAAAAATGGGGTACATATCTTAGTTGATAATTCTCAACAGAAGAATCTCAAATGGCCAAAAGACACTTAAGGAAATATTCAAATCCTTGGCCATCAGGGAAATGCAAATCAAAATAACACTGAGATTCCGTCTTACACCAATCAGAATGGCCAAGTTCAAAAACACCTATGAAAGCTTATTCTGGAAAGGATGCAGAGTAAGGGGAACATCCCTTCATTATTGGTTGTGATGCAAACTTGTACAACCACTTTGGAAATCATTATGGTGGTTTCTTAGAAAATTGGGAATCAACATACCTCAACAGACCTCAAGATCTAGAAATATCGCTCTTGGGCATATACCCAAAGGATGTTCAATCATAATACAACGACATCTGTTCAACTATATTCATAGCAGTATTATTTTTAATAGCCAGAACCTGGAAACAAAGCTAGATGCCCTTCAGCCAAAGAATGGATAAAGAAACTGTGGTACATTTATACAATGGAGTACTCTTCAGCAGTAAAAAACAATGATGTCTTGAAATTTGGAAGGGAAAAACAAAACACCGTGAATGAGGTAACTCAAACCCAGAAAGGCAAGCATGGCGTGTACTCACTCATAAATGAATGCTAGTTTTAAAGCAAAGGATAAGGCGCCTATAGTCCATGACTCCAGAGAAGCTAAGTAACAAGAAAAACCTTAAGAAACCATACCTAGATTCTCCCTGGGAAGGGGAAACAGAAAAGATGTCCTGAGAAAATGGGAGCATGGTAGTGTGTGTGTGTGTGAGGGACGGAGTAGAAGGGGAGGAGAAGCATAGAAAGGAATGGGGAAGGAGAACTTGAGAGAACAGGATGGTTATATGGGGGAGGCGGGGAGGCAGAGTCAGAGATCAAGGAAAGAGATAGATATCTTGATTGATGAGGCCATTATGGGGCTACCAAGAAACCTGGCAGTAAAGAAATTCCCAGAATTCCACAAGGATGACACCAGCTCTGATTATAAGCAATAGTGGAGAGTGTGCCTGAACTGCCCTTGCCAGATAGTCAGATTGATGACTATCTTAAATGTCTTCATAGAACCTTCATCCAGCAACTTATGGAAGCAGAGTCACAGATCCACAGCATAGTACTGGGCTAAACTTCCAAAGTCTAGTCCAAGAGTGGAAGGAGTGAGAATACAAGCAAAGAGGTCAAGAACATGATGGGGATACTGACTGAAACAGATTACCTGAGCTAATGGGAGCCCACCAACTATGGCCTGACAGTGAGGGAATTAGCCCCTCTGAATGTGGTTGACAGTTGCATGGCTGGGGCAGACTGTGAGGCCATTGACAGTGAGACCAAGATTTATTCCTATTCCTTGTACTAACTTTTTGTAACCTATACACTTTAGAGAAATACCTTGCTCAGCCTAGATATATTGGGGATGGTCTTTGTTCTACCTCAAAGCAATATGTTTTCCCTCTCTTGGTGGGGTGAGGGAGAAGGTGGAGGGAGAAGGAGGATGGGAAGGAGTGGGAACTGGGATTAGTATGTAAAATGAGAAAAGATAGTTTTTTAAAATAAATAAAATATTATTTAAGAAAAGAAGTGGTCCTAGACTGTAAAAGACAATAATTTAATTTAAAATAGTATGAAAGTGGGCTGGACATAGTAGTTAGTTCAAGGTTTTAGTACCCCATACTTAGGAGATGGATACAGGAAAATCTTTGTAAATGCAAGGCCAGTCTGAACTACTCGGTGAGTTCCAGGCCAGCCCTAGCTTCATAGTGAGAACCTTTCTCCAAGCAACAAAAGAAAATAAAACAAAATAAAAAACATAATGAATTCTTCTATAGAACCCCATTTATTTTTATAAGAAAATGTGATTTTTTTGTTTCATTACTAAAATAATTGAAAACGTCACCTAACAGTCACATCCCTGCCAGCCTATTGCTTATCAGAAAATATGTTGAGGCTCAACCTTAGCTATTCAATTTTATCTTTTTCTCATCTAATCTAAATAAATTACTTCAAGTTTCTGGTTTTATGCTTTAATCTAGATAACAATAAGTCTGCTTCTCAAAGTCATATAATATAGTGAAACAGATGGGGGTATTGTCAATATTTCTAGGTAAAAGTATTTCCATCATTCAGTGTGTTTCTAGAAATCTACTATCTAGTTGTTTGTGATGAATGCAGCAGCATCTCTATGCATAGTACTAACTATAGCAAAAAAAAAATACCGAATAGAATATAATGAAACATTCTTGAAAGTTTGTGATAATAATGTGTAATGAAATATGGATTAAACAAAAGCATAGAATTAGAGACAATAAAAATACACATAAAGTTAGCTACAAACAACTCAACAGAAGACAACCCAGTTTCATCCCTGGGAGCTTTTCTTTTTCATAATAAATGGCCAGGTCAGGCTCCATATGAATCCTCACTAGTATCTGCTACATGGATTTCAAGAAGCTCCCACTGTATTAAAATTCCAGCTCAATTGGCATAGCATGAGACTCTTAATCTCAGGGTGGTGGGTTTGTCTCTCATATTGGGCACTATTATGTAACTTGGGATAGCTTGTTCAATTCCTAGCCTGCCAGACCCAATTAATGAAAGAGTTACAGTTAATTACAACACTGCTTTGCCAATAACTTAGGTGTATTCCGACCTAGCTCTTGTACCTTAAATTAATCCGTTTCTATTAATCTGTGTATCACCATGAGGCTGTGGCTTACTGGAAAGATTCTGACAGCATCCTTCTCCTTTGGCAGCTACATGACATCTTTTTTTTTTTTTTTTTTTTTTTTTACTTCACTTACTCTCTTTCTGTATCTTTGTTTGGTTTTCCCGCCTAGGTCTATTATACCCAGCCAAAGGCTGAAGCCGCTTCTTTACTAACCAAAGGTAATAAAGCATATTTCTATCTTCTAGAGGTTAATCCCACATCACCAATGAGTTCAAGACTCTTCCCTACTTTCTCTTACACCAAGTTCACTATATCTGCTTTTATACTGGTCTTTCATCCACTTGGATTTGAGTTTTTTACAGAGTAATAAAAATGGACCCATTTGGATACTTCTGCTTACATATACAGAGTTTGACCAGCACCATTTGCTGAAGATGTTTTCTATTTTGCATTGTGTGTTTCTGGATTTTTTATCAAAAATTAGGTTTATGCAGGTGTCTGGATATATGTCTGGATTGTCAATTGATTCAATTGATCAAAGTTTCTGTTTTCAGTATTTATCTTTTTACAAGTGTTAAACATAATTTTTAAAAACAATGAAAAATTTAAATGAAAGATTCATCATAGTTATCATAATTATTTGGAGAGTTGACAGTTCATGTCAGGTAATGCCTTATTATAATATTGTGAAAATGATAGGAAATAAACAGACTCACCAATTGTTTACAGCCATTATGCATTTTATAATATATGAGTATGTAAAAGAATGTAATGAAAATCCCTGAAGTCATTTTATATTTTAGTGTGGCACAAAGAAACAAAATAATATGCCTAGAAAAGAAAAAAAGAGATTTAAAAGTATAGATAGAGACTAATAGAGAAGAATTAGATAGATGATAGATAGATAGATAGATAGATAGATAGATAGATAGATAGATAGATAGATAGATACTCAGTATATACCTAGCTCTAATCACTTTTTTCTATGGTTTTATATCTATACTATTTGAAACAAAATGATGTTAATGCAACAAGTCTTTTCTAAATGTTTTCTATGTGTAGCTAATGTCTTTTAATGCCATATATTTTTCTTTTTTCAGCTATATAAAGTAAATATTGTTTTTATTGTTATGTGTGTTGATGTGATTTGCTCTATCACCTAAAATATTAAGTCTTGGTGTTGTGTCCCAAATATACATTTGCACATTACCCTCTTAGACCAACTGATACCTCCTACTTATATATTTGCTTCTGTTAGATAACTCAACACTCCATATATTTCTGCTATCTTGGGTACTGTTGGAACCTTGTTTATTCAAAAATAGATTTTAGCTGTTTGTTTATAGGTTTTTGACAGGTAACAAACTTTTCACTTGTATTCCTTACATAGTTGGTGTAAAGAAAAACTCAAAAGACACTGAGATGAAACAAAGTGTCGAGGAAAGTTCAAGAAAATGTCTCCTTTATCCCATAGTTTTCCAAGAAACATATATTGTCTGTTTATCAGACACTAATTAAAAAAAAAGTGGTACTCAATGTACCAGTAAGTAATATTTTGTTTTGTAATGTTTCTTCGTATTCTAATATTCTTTTAATATATTAAGTTAGTATGTGTGGTTTATGGTCTTTTAGGAATTCAAAGATTTTAAAATATAATGTCATTCATACTCTTATTGTGATAATATGTTTAACAGAATATTTACTTTCATAGTTTTTGGGTATGTATGATGTATATGAACATATAGGGACACATGTGCTATGCATGTGTACATATGCAGAGCCCAAAGAAGGGCTTTGAATAATTTGCTGTATCATGTTCTGCCCTTCCCCTTTGAGGTAAAGACTTGCAGCTAAGCTGAATGAGGCTGAAGGCACTAACTCCAGTGATGCGTTTGTCTCAGTCCCATGGAATGGGGGATTGCAGATGTGGTGAGACTACTGCTTTTCAGCATGTTTGTGTTAGAATCGGAACTCAGGTTCCAATACGTGCACAGCAAACCGGCTTACCTACTCAGCACTCTCTCTTGCCTCTCATACAATATTGCAAAATATTTTATAGCCACCTGGGTTTTTTATATAAAGTCTTTGGAGTTTATTAATTTTGCAAGGCTATTAATTCTTTTCATTCTTCTCATTACCATGACAACTACATTTAGTTTTTAATTTCAAGTTTGAACATTTTCAGATATATTTAAATAAGGAATCAGAAATTATTAATTCTTCTGTCACTAATTACTTGAATTAACTGGATGTCTTCCAGGTTCATCTAGTTTGACAAATACATAGAATTTCCTATCTTTTTAAGGCTGAATAATGTTCTGTTTCAGGAATTTCATCCATTTTTAACCTCTTATTTGTGTACAGAAACATCTTTCTCATTGGTATCTTTACGTTTACATCATCTTAAAAAATATAGAGGTGAATTCTTTTTTTTTTTGGTTTTTTGAGACAGGGTTTCTCTGTGGTTTTGGAGCCTGTCCTGGAACTAGCTCTGTAGACAAGGCTGGTCTCGAACTCACAGAGATCCGCCTGCCTCTGCCTCCCGAGTGCTGGGATTAAAGGCGTGCGCCACCATCGCCCGGCTAGATGTGAATTCTTTTAAGGAAAACAAATTATATCCAGCCCTAGGCAAATTTACTAACCGGAAGGGTTCAGGATAGTAGAGGAAATAAAGCACATTTATTTTCAATAGGATGCGTGTAGAAACAATGTAAATAAATATTTAGCAATCAAAGCTTCAGACACCAAAGGTTATCCCACAAATTGTGTAGCTCTAATTTCTGGAGACTTGAGAGATTTGTTATGAATGCATTAACATCTTTAAAGGGTATTTACAAGTTACAAATGTTCACTGGAATTCTTATATTAAACAAGAAAAGAGGGTCAAAATTTCTAGTTACTGTTGTTTTAGTTCACTCTTATTTCTCCACCTAAGATACATACATTTAGACTTGTAGATTATTTTGCATTCTTTCTAACCTACATATAACTTCTTTACAAAAGAATAACAACCAGAGGAAAGATGATGGTGAAATAGACACAATCTATGGTGTTTCCACCACATTGATCCACAGTGGTATCCCATGGGAAAGCTATCATTGTGTAGTAATGTATAAAGTACTGCTTTGTCCCAAGGAAGTCTGCTAGAAGATAAAATACACAAGAAAAAAAAATTAGAATCAGATGAGAGGGAGAGACATAAATCCTCTCCTCCTCTTCTCTTCTCTTCTCTTCTCTTCTCTTCTCTTCTCTTCTCTTCTCTTCTCTTCTCTTCTCTTCTCTTCTCTTCTCTTCTCTTCCCTTCCCTTCCCTTCCCTTCCCTTCCCTTCCCTTCCCTTCCCTTCCCTTCCCTTCCCTTCCCTTCCCTTCCCTTCCCTTCCCTTCCCTTCCCTTCTCCTCTCCTCTCCTCTCCTCTCCTCTCCTCTCCTCTCCTCTCCTCTCCTCTCCTCTCCTCTCCTCCCCTCCCCTCCCCTCCCTCTCCTCTCCTCCTCTCCCCTCCCCTCCCCTCCCCTCCCCTCCCCTCCCCTTCTCTCTCTCTCTCTCTCTCTCTCTCTCTCTCTCTCTCTCTCTCTCTTCATGTGTGCTCACGCATTGTGTGTGTGTGTGTACTACGAATGCAACGGGGTTAAAAAAGAAAACATTTTGTCCACTCTTATAAGCATAAACTGCTACAACGTAAAAGCATTCATGCAACTGATGCCAGGGAATTGTGATCATTACCAGGAACTTGTGTGGGGAAAAGTGAGATATTACTCTTTTGTAGACAGTGCCTCACTGAAGGTCAGTTTGAATGTTTTTTTTTTTTTTTACACATACAAGTGAGAGAGTAACAAATAAAACAGGACACGGTCATGGAAATAACATAAAGACAAGTGGAATACAATAGAAAACAGGAAAATAAACCTATGTATTTTCAACCATGTAATGCTTCTCAAAGTAATAAAAATATATGTTGGAGAGAAGACAAGTTGGCCACCAGATATTACTGAGGAATCTGTTGATTAGACGATGGATCCTAGATCCCTATCTCCATTCAAAATGCAACTGAAAATGCACCAAATAACTTAATATAAGCCCAAAACTGGAAAGACTGTTCAGAAAATGAAGGCAGAGGCAATTTTGAGAGCAGGATTCCAATTGTTAGAAAACAATACAAAAATAGACAAACTGGTGTTCACAAAATTAACAGGGGTCTGCTAAGAAAGGCAATAGACTGAAGAGATGGTCTAGAAAGGCAAAAGTCTTTGCATCAGGCTCATCCCCTAGAAGATTAAATTACAGAGTTTATAAGGAACAGAAATTTGAACACCAAAACAGCAAGTGACCCAATAAATAAATCAACAAATAAACTGAAGAGTTTGCTCTCCAAAAAGAAAATGGAAATTGCCAATATAAGTGAGAAAAGTGTCAATATATAAGATATAATACAAACTCAAAGAAAAACTAAGTTGATTGTTTTATCTTATATAAGTTAGAGCAGCTCTTATCCAAAAGAAAAGTAAACAAACCAAAAAACAGAAAGAAAATATAAGAGGTGCTAATGAAGGTTGTGAGAAAAGGAAATGTCAAGTTATACACCAGAAGAAATCAGTTAACATAAAGTACAAATACCTTTATCTCCATGCTGGCTATGGTACAAACCCAAAGTACCCAAGCTAGTGAATCAGAGGTGGTATCTATCAAAAAATAAAACAGCTAAAATATTTGTACATTTACAAAAGTCAAGTATGATGCAGCCACGAGAAGACAAGAATTTCCCATTTTCAGAAAATCATGTAGAACTGGAAATGACAAAATTAAGAAAATGATGTAATGTTGAAATACAGTAATACATGCTTTCTCTCCTTTGTTAAATCTTGAAAGGAAATGGGAAATCTTAGGGGCAATTATCATAGAGGAAAAGGACCCAGGTGAGAGAAAACAGTGCAAGTCAGTGCAATAAGGGCGGATATAATCAAAATATGTTATATTCATAAGCACAATGGAACTCATTATCTCAAAATAAAAGTGTCTTACTAAAAAGAAATTACTATTAAAGTTCATTTTAATGTGAGTTCTATTTTTAGCTGTGATTAGTATTTTTAAATGATGTAGCCTAAAAATTGAAATGAGGGCCTAATATTTTTACAAACATAAAAAGAATATAAAATTCTGTCTCTGCAGGGGAGCTTCTACTAAACATGAGATATTATGCCATGTGCAGAAAGTCAAACATGGAATCTTGCTGTTGGGATTCTTATTCCAATCAGAAAATAGACAGACAGTAGAACAGGCCATTGTCACCAGTGGATTAGTATAAAATAAGGATTTAGGCGTGTGTGGAGACTTTAGCGAAGTTCAAGTAAAGGGTGATTTCTTTCAAGTTTTATAACCACAAACCCAAGATCTGGAAAACGACCACAAACATTGTAAAAGCAGACACAAAATTATCTAAGGACATTGCAGATGCTTGCACAAACTTTGCAGTGATCCACAAATGGGAGATTCCTTCTTATAGAGGTCAATTTCATTCCATTAGCAAGTCATTTAAAGTTCGATAGGACCTTACTCTAATTCCTATAGTTTATGTTTTGGTAGTATGATTTTTGTTTGGAAGGAATTCTAAGAGAACCTCCTTCTGCATGAACATAGTTGGTTTGGAGCTCTCCGCACAGAGTCTTCTGAATGGTAAGATTAAATGATTACTGAACATGTCTAACAGTAGTATGGATTTCTAATTTCAACTTCACCAATTATTATAACTATTTTGAAGATTTGTGCAAGTGCTGTTGAAGCAAGAAAAATAATTGGATACAAATACTTTAACTGGTTGCGCAATAGAAGTTCTGCTTCAGTCACTTGGACTATAAAGTATTCAAGTGTGAATAATGGTTTCCACAACTGTATGAACACATGATACTATCCCAACCCTGTAGGTATATACGCACATGGCTCTTATATTTGAGTTATTAAACTATTTCTAGTGATATATCTAAGTTGACCTCAGTAAAAATATATAAAAGTAGATAAATTTTGTAGCAGTTTTATATATCTTCCATTTGAAAACCACCCTTGGAAGCTGATTCTTTTCTCTTAACTAATGCAATTTCTATTTCAGTGCAATTATCAGTATTTTCTGTGAACTATATTTTGAAATGTCAAATTTATTATGTTTTGTTTCAAATCTTAGCTGTCTCTAACACAGGATATATGGTAACTTCATTTTCTATTTTCTAGTTGATAAGAGACAGAATAATTAATCACTACAAATTGTTATAATTTTAATTTATGAGATTAAGATGTGATGTAGTTACCTATAACATAGTTAACATTATGCAGATATAATCTACTTTATCACAATGGAAGATTTTGGTATGATGAATATGTTTATCTAATATATTGAAATTAAAGAACTTGCATTTTGTACTAATATTTAATACTAATTTGTACTAATTTTAATTAAATTAAAAATGAAATATACTCTAGAAAATATTTATTTTTATTTTTTTGCAATTATTTATAAAAATCAATAACAGCACAAGTGTGAATAATGGTAAACTTTGGATTAAATAAATTATTATATGAATGACATCATTAAATTTATGTATTGAAAACATAATATGATAGACTTTCAGTGATATTAGAGACTTCAAACTTTATCTCTCTGAACCGTGTACTGAGGATTCAATTTAATAACCATACAAATGTACTAAGAGCTGCAACAAATTGATCTTTAGCAATTTTCTGGGGAATTTTCTGATAACTACCACTGCCTCCCAAGGTCATCTTATTTGATGTACAGATTTGATTTTAGCGAAAAGTACCTTTCGTAAAAACTGCATTCGTCTTCCCTACAATAGTCTGGCATTATAGCAAGTTTTCATTGCTTATGGTCTTAAATCATTATATGCTATGGACATCAAAGACCATAATATATTAAAGAGAAACTTTGGTAGATAGAAAACTAATTCAATTCAGAATTGAATCATTTAAAAATCTAAACAAACACACCATGGATGAGATAGAAATAAGTAAAAGAAAGTATTGATGGAGAAGGTCAACATACAGAATTGATACTCTTGTAATCTATTATTTAGGATGAACTTTTATAAAGGAATGCGCATATGACATGGTATATAGTCATATTCTGATTATTTTTCTTTTTCACATTTTTTTAAATTTATTTTTACTTAAAAATTTCCACCTCCTCCTCTCCTCCCATCTCCCTCCCCCTCCCGCATCCCTCTCTCCCTCCTTCTCCAGTCAGGGTTCCCTGCCCTCTGGGAAGTCCAAGGTTTCCCCCCCTCCATCCAGGTCTAGGAAAGTGAGCATACAAACAAACTAGGCTCCCACAAAGCCAGTACATGCAATAGGATCAAAACCCAGTGCCATTGTCCTTGGCTTCTCAGTCGGCCCTCCTTGTCCATCATGTTCAGAGATTCTGGTTTGATCACATGCTCCATCAGTCCCAGCCCAGCTTGCTTTGGTGAGCTCCCATTAGATTAGCCCCACCGTCTCAGTGGGTGGGCGCAGCCCTCGTGGTTCTGAATTCCTTGCTAATGTCCACCCTCCTTCTGCTCCTCATTTGGACCTTGGAAGCTCAGTCCAGTGCTCAATGTGGGTCTCTGTCTCAAGCTTCACCATAGCCAGAAGAAGGTTCTATGGTGATATGCAAGATTTAACTGCAAAACAATTTATCTGTTCCGTTATATCTTCTTGAGTTGCATGTAATAAATAACATGTAGTCATTCCTATGTTCTGTGGGGGTTAAAGTCTTTCAAGATTCAGTAATACCACTTCATAAACTGTCATCAAAATATATTTCTTAAAACTTAAAGTATATTATATAATTCTGTAAGGTACAAATGTTATAAGGAAAACATCTATGTTTTAAGCATCTTGCAAAAACTATGGTTTAGTAACTATAAAGTGTTTGCTTTTAAACACTAGAGAAGGAAATCATAGTCTAAATGCTTTATATAAACCACCTTCATATATTCTGAGTACACCTCCCAGTTATGCTCATGTGACTATATAGTGCAATAATAGACCTAAAAATTTATGTTTACAATTTTAGAGAAGATTATCTAATATGGTTGGTAAAAATTTAGAATATATTTACAAGCATCTTTTGAGTCTCAGGCTAAAATTTCTATTTGGCCATCTCTTCCCCAAAATGTGAAGACAAAGGACTCAAGCAAGTTACAAAGGTAACAAAGTTACAAAGCTCATTAAGTTAAAGCCATAATTTGTAAATATATGGCTCCCTAATTTCTCTAACAGCAAACCCTTCATGAGATTATTTTAGAAGCAATGTTCTTAGAGCTTTTCCACTTATAACTTGTCACTGCAGAAATATCAACTCCTTGTATATAGGCCTATAAATTAGGTATACAAATCTAATATTACTTACAGAGAATCATTAAATATTATGTACAAAGAATATTCATAGAAATACAATTTCATTCTTTATTAAATATTCAAACGACTACGTACTTATTAAATGGATATACTTGCTTACATTTCATAGTTGTCAGAAGAGTTGATATATGTATAAATAACACATCTTCAATGCTTTATAGAGTATTGATACTTTCCTTTTATAACTGACAGTTCTATTATGTCATTTTTTTAAGTACATAGTACAAAATAGGAGAAGTATGTGAAGAGGTGTGCCAGAGAAAAAATCTGTTCCACTTCAGAGCCAAAACTCCTTTGCTGTTTATAATTTGGTACCATACATTTCAGTAAACTTAAGTCTAAAAGTCATAATATTTTGATATGGATAAAGACTTAAAATAAAAAAATGTGAAAAGCCTATATTTTCTGTAAATAAACTATGTATCTATAAAAGTGAAACCTTATTTCCTATACTATAAAATCCCTGCACATAGCATACAATAGTGATGACTATGTATTCAGTGTTTTAGACAAGGTTTACTCTGATGTGGTAGCAAGATAACATGTGCAATATAATTTAAAAGTTGTGTCTTTAGAACCTGGGCTGCCACAAAGGCCCATGATAATGCACAGGCAAGAATAGCTAAGAAACACATTAAATTGACTATATATATTTGATTTTTGTTCATTGATATCTAGAAAAAAATTTATTTTGTCAAATTTAACTTGATTCTCACATTCAATTATGTAATCTTATTTGGTAGTTATAACCAGCAGTTTATGAAGTGATATTTAGAATGCTATTTTCTTGATAATGGTGATTTTTTTCACTTTTTAAGTTAATTTACTTTATTTTTTAAAAAAGAAGACAAACTATCTTTTTTTTTTTCATTTTATATACCGATCACAGTTTCCACTCCATTCCATTCTCCTATTCCTTCCACCTACCCTCCTCTCTCCACCCCTGATCCATTTTTCAGAGAGGGTAACGCACATTGCTTTGGGAAAAGTCTAAGGCCCTCCCTACTATATCTAGGCAGAGAAACATATCCATCCAAAGACAACAGGTTCCTGAAAAGCCAGTACAAGCAGGAGAGAAAAATCCTGGTGCCACTGTCTGCTTGTTTACTGGAGGCTGCTTGTTTGTTTCCCAGCAGCCCATACTCCCTAAATAATCACTCAAAAAACCATGTTACTCAAATCACTGCTTGGTCAATCACTTAAGTGTATTTCTGGCTAACTCATATTTTAAATTAATCCATCTCCATTAATCTGTGTATCTCCATGAGGCTGTGGCTTTCCGGGTAAAGTTCCAGCATCTGTCTAAGACAGTGCTAAATGGCTTCTCTCCTACTCTGCCTTCTTTCTCCCAGCATTCAGTGTAGTTTTCCCTGCCTGTCTCTATTCTGCTAAGCCACTAGGCAAAACAGCTTCTTTATTCATTAGCCAATAAAAGCCACACATATGCAGAAGGCCTTCTCATACCAACTGGCAGTGGCCTGCAGTCTGCCCCAGCCATACAACTGTCACTCAGAGGTACTAGTTTGGACCTATGCTGGTTGCTTCCCAGTCTGGCTGGAGTTGGTGAGCTCCCATTATCTCAGCTAAGCCTCCATCATTGTCTTTACCTGTTTGCTCATATTCTCATTCCTCCCACTCTTCAACTGAACTTTGGGAGCTCAGTCCAGTGCTCCATTATTTTTTCCATCAGTTGCTGGATGCAGGTTCTATTGTGGTATTTAAAACATTCATTAGTCAGGACAAATATTCAGGACAAAGCCAGTTCAGGAACCTTCTCCTCTATAGCTTAGGGTCTTAGCTGGGGTCATCCTTGTAGATTCCTGGAAATTTCTCTAGTGCCAGGTTTCTTGCTAGTCCCCAAATAGCTCCCTCAATCAAACTATCTCTTTCTTTGTTCTCATCTCTGTCTTTCCTCCATCTCGACTCTCCCGTTCCCTCGAGTTCTCCTCACCCCTCCCTTTTTTTCCTCCTCTTCCCATTCTTCCCTCTGTTCTTCCCTAACCCCCATACTCCTAGTTTTCTCCAGAGATCTATTATATTTCCTGTTTCCAGGTGGAGATTTGTTTTTCTTAGGGTTCACCTTGTTTCTTAGCTTCTCTAGGATCATGAACTATAGGCTCAATACTTTTGTTTTCAACTAGTA
Organism: Microtus pennsylvanicus; assembly: GCF_037038515.1. Taxonomy (NCBI): domain Eukaryota; kingdom Metazoa; phylum Chordata; class Mammalia; order Rodentia; family Cricetidae; genus Microtus; species Microtus pennsylvanicus. The sequence goes on from NC_134585.1 coordinate 40,033,210, forward strand.
TCCACCTATGAGTATGTACATACCATGTTTATCCTTCTGGGTCTGGGTTACCTCATTCAGGATGGTTATTTTCTAGTTCCATCCTTTGCATGAAAATTTAAAGATGTCATTTTTTCCCACTAAGAAGTATTCTAATGGATAAATGTGTCACATTGTCTTTATTAATTTTTTGGTTGAGAAACATCTAAGTTGTTTTCAGGTTCAGACTGCTACAAATAATGTTAAACAAATGTCCTTATAGTATGACTGAGCATCTTTGGGTATATGTCGAAGAGTGGAATTGCTGGTTCCTGAGATAGGTTGATTCCCAAATTTCTGACAAATTGCCATACTGATTTTCAGAGTGGTTGTAAAAGTTTGAATTCCCACCAGCAATGGAAGATTGCTCTCCTTACTCCATATCCTCTCCAGCATAAAGTATTATTGGTCTTTTTTATCTTCACCATTCCAACTGGTTTTACTTTATTTTTTAACTACTCTGAACTCTTACATTGGTGTTATTGTCCAATTATTGCTGAGTCTTTCATTGTCTCTCATTGCTTTTTCATCATCATCTACAATATCATCTCCTAAAGGAAGATGCTTCTTTGTCATGGGTTGATTCATGCTCTTCTCTATGATAGCTGCTGGGAAATGAAACATTTATTTCCTCCAATAGAATGTTACTGGTAAATCAATCACACTCAATGGCAGATATCAAGTCCAAGAATAGTGGGTCAAGACAAAATGGACAGTACATTTTATTGTGTACATTGCTTTGCTTTTGACTTGGGAGTATTTTTTTGTCTTCTTAATTTTATTTTTAACTTATTTGTTTTGATTTTCGTTGTGAGTTTTTTATTGTTGTTATTACTGTTTTTCTCATTTCTTTTGATACTAAAATTTAAAAAATCGTGAAATTTGGTTAGTATGTAGATGAGAAGGACCTGTGTAGACCTGAGTAAAGGGAAAAGTTACTATTAAAATATATTGTATGACAAAATTATAAACAAATAAATAATAAAGCTACAATAAAAACCCAAACATAAAACAGGCTTAGCTGATTGATCATTAATTAGTTTTATTAATCACACTGACCATTTTAAGAATAATATCAGAAAAGAATACCTTCATCAAAATTTTATATTAAGCCATAATTTATATTTTAAGAATCTATTATATTATATTATATATATATATATATATATTCTATTTATTTCAAACATGAGTATTTTTTTTAGTTTTTATCTTGTAGTGTTTCCAAAAAGTTGAGAATATAATACAGTTTTTTCCTGTAAACCTCACAGTACATTCTCCATTCCTCGGTTCATTTTCCAAGTCTTAAGAATTAATGTTCATGTGATGCTAACTACACTATAGACATTTTTTAGATTTTAATACTTTTTCTACTGCTATTTTCTCTCCTAAAGTGCAATGTTCAGATGCATGAGTGATTTCAAGTTTCTCTCAGCATTTAGGTAGTTTTCATCCAATTGCATAGTTTGAGTTAATGAACTGAATGGTTCCCAAGTCAAGTTAAACTGTGTATACTTCCACAGTACCTGACAGCCCTGTTAATTTATATAGCAATTTTTCTCATAACTGAGCATTCTAGATAATAAAGATGATTTTTTATTATGTGGTTGGAAACATAATTTATCCACTTATTATAAATTATACAGTTGTCTTATTGATTGAATTGTTAAAGCATTTATACCAAAAGAATACTAAAGTGCTTGAAGCCAAGGATAATTCTTTGTGCAACTCCCTTTTTCTTTCCTCGTTTTTTTGCAGAGATGATTTGAAAAGAAAAGGCTCTTGTTAAATATCATAACTGGTCCTCAGAAACCAAGCCTTCCCTAGATGCTAATTGCCCTCTTCCCTATCATTTCAGGCATCTCTTTTACTCATATTCTTGGATGTATATGAGTATAAATTAGTCTCTGAAACAGACACACACTCATTTATTACAAATTGCTGGGATTCCTTCTTCTTCATTGCTGTTAACACATGACAAGTCAATTATTTATGATTCCAGCTCATAGTTTTGGTTATATTTAAAGTTTATTTTCTGTGCTCCCCATGTTGAGAGCTTCATTATTTACATAAAGCAATAAAATTTTATTTTGATTCATTTGTGTTAAAGCATTCATTTTGAAATGGGAATGTAGCTTATGGGCAGAAGTCTTGTCTAACATGCACAGAGCTTGGAATTCCAAACATAGCAAAGGGAAAAATAGAATAATACATGTTGCTAATAATGTCATAATATTCATAATGAACAATACAAAACCATGTGAAACAGAAACTGGAAAAGATATTTCATAGCAACATCTGAATAGATATTGCCTATACTGGGTATATCTCCTTCTACTAATACCAGTATTAAAATTAATTGGCATTCCTCTTCTGAGAAGAAAAGCAACTTTCAAAGGTCTAAAATAGTGATCCATAACTAAAATACTTGAAAATTCCATTATTTAGAAACAAGAAGGTTCTGTACTCTAAAACCCCTTTAGCTATAAAGTTAATAAAATATTAGATGATTTTAAAATATAACTTATCAGCAGAGAAAGTACAGTTCTAAAAGATCAAAGTCAAATGTGAATTGTGAATTTTGAAAGATAAGCACGCTCTGAAACTAGGGCATGCCCCAGTGGGTATGGTGATCCTGAACAAAAGAATTTTCCCCTAAAGACTTAATTATTTTCAAATAGATTAGTGTTTACTAGAAAATCAAATGAATATTATACAATGTCCCACTTACTTATGTATTTATGTCCCCAGTTTTAAATCCATCTGTACCACAATGCTAAAATTGTTTCATTCACATATTATAATCAGTCAAAACCATTAGGTTGCTACAGTATTTATTCTCTGTGTTGTGGAGAATATATATTAGATAAATATATGTTGAAGTGTACCAGTCTTTACATCATGTGGTTTCATAGAGAGAATAGTATGATTCCTAGAAGTCAAGTGTACAAGAGAGAGTTCAGTGGAGGATTTAACGGAAGAGCATGGATTATTGTGCTTGGAACTTTGTCCATGAGTTTAGAAAAAGAAAAAGTCTTAATGAATTTTTCCTGTCAGTTGTAAAGGTAGGAGTAATTAGACCACGTTTTCTTTAAATACCCTTTGAACTCTCTGATTTATCATAATTTCTAGCAACTCATTTTATGGAAACAGTTTTGTCACCTGTGAGGTCACTCTGTAAAGCAGTGTATACACTGTATGTACAGAAAGATGAACTTCAGTAAGTTGTTTCAGAGTGGTTTTCTCTATACAAAGATTCAATTGGACATAGATGAACATGATAAGTAAGCAAAATATTATTATTATTATTATTATTATTATTATCATTATTATTTCGAGAGAAGGTTTTTCTGTGGTTTTGGAGCCTGTCCTGGAACTAGCTCTTGTAGACCAGGCTGGTCTCAAACTCACAGAGATCCGCCTGCCTTTGCCTCCCAAGTGCTGGGATTAAAGGCGTGCGCCACCAACGCCCAGCAAATTATTATTTTTACTTTGATAAAATATTTTCTGGTCCTTAATCATGCTTTGTGTCTTCAACAGATTAGAGATTTACTGATATTTTCATTTCAAGAGTAAAATTGTAGAAAACGTGAACTGTTACTTCAAATATGCAAACTTTTAAAGCTCTACCAATTATGGTGATTCATTTCCATCTTTATAGAATACCTGAATTCCTGTTAGTAAGAACAAGGCACTATCGAGAACACAAAACGAACAGTTTGTTGGATAAACAGTATCAAATTCATTAATGTGTAACTCACATAGCTGTCACAGAAAACAGATTTATCCACCTTAAATAAATCTCATTAACAAGGGTCTAGTCAGTTATACCTCATCCAAATGCAATGATGCAGAAAAGTGTGAACTAACATTAAATATGAATTTGTTAACTGATCTTTCTCATAACTGTTGTTCTTTCTCTATCACCATCCTGAACCCAGACAAGGTAACACTTTGAGTATAAATGATCTATACATGAATCAGGAAGAGAAGTATTAATCACCATACCTATACACATGAAGCTCAGGTTGACATCAAGGTCTTAATGCACTCACTTGTTTGCTTAATGGAAAAATGGAGAAGCTATTTCACACAGAGAAATAATCTTCACATATATAATGTGTGTGTGAGTTATAGTGAGATCATAGGTCCTGAGACTGTTTGCAGAAGAGTGTATCTCCTGGGAATATTTAGCATAAATCATTACTTTTTTGCTTTATTTTAGATAATTTGATACTGGTATAGTAATATAGCTATACCAGTATATACACAAAGCAACCTTTTTTAAAATTTTAATATTTTATCTTTGTTTAACTCAATTATTACTTATAATTCTTTCTGTATAGTATTTGGAATTTTTTGTTTTCTATATCTTCAAGCGATTTGCAGATAGTCTTGGTTTAATGTCATAGTTTCCAATTAGAAGCCATTTCTTTTTTCTTTTAGATGCAACTTCTCTTAAGATCTTTACTATAATGTTGAATAAAAGTTCTGAAGGTGGGCAAACTCATGTTGCTAGAATTTAGAAACAATATGCTGTCTATTTTTTCTCCTTAGTACAATGTTGAAATGGATCCCTTTTCTACCTATTTCATTTCTTGTTTCTGCTCATCTGGTGTAGCTTGTTCTTAATTTACATTTGTTAAGCCATACTTGCATCAGTGAGATGAATCCCACATGAACATTGTGAAAAGTCTCTTGTTTGCTGACTTAGTACCACTGTAGTAGGAGCAGCGGGCCTGCTTTTCGTCCTGCCCCGCTCCCGCATGGTTAGCTTTACACCCAAAATAACAACACACAAATTGTTTTTGTTTAAACACTGCCTAGCCCATTAGTTTCATCCTCTTATTGGCTAATTCTCACATCTTGCTTAATCCATTTCTAATAATCTGTGTAGCACCACGAAGTGGTAGCTTACCGGAAAAGATACAGCATGTCTGATCTGGTGGCTGGCTCCATGGTGTCTGTCCAACTATGCTTTCTTTCTCCCAACATTCTGTTCTGTCTACTCCATCTATCTAAATCCTGCCCTATCAAAAAGCCAAGGCAGGTTCTTTATTAACCAATGAGAGTAACACATAGACAGATGACCCTCCTCCATCATACCAGTAGCATTGGATACTGTTTGATACCACAACATTTGCTAGGTAGTCCAAGATGATCTTCAGGATGCTTCTGATTCAGCCTCTACAGTGCCAAGATTATAAGCATTAGGAACACTTTATGAGCTATTAGATTTAATTTATGGAAACTTTTTGCTTCTTTAACATTTTAGCACATTTTTGATGGTTTTATTTAGTTATTCTTTCTTCATCCACCATGGCGTTCCTTGTTGGTCTTGGAATCAAAATTGTATCATTCTATATTCCTGCATTTAAGCCTCACTCTTTCAGTGACCTTATGCCCTTGTTGTGAGAAGTTCACAATGGTTTATTAGAGAAATTTTATTGTCAGTCACCACTGGTGTGGTGTGGAATAAAAATAGGGAGCTGGCATTGAATATATTTCTTCCTCCAAGTAAGTTACACAGATAAACACCACGAATACTAAACACTGGTAGGATAGTATTTCATAAGGGAAGGCTTGCTAATGATACTAGAATAGTGTAGCAATCAAAAAAGTGGATCCTTTCTACCTTTCCTGCAGATGTACTAAAGGCCTTACTCTGACATTTCCTGTGAGGAATGCGTGGCTCCTGGAGGTTAGTGCCACTAAGGTGTGAGACTCTCATTAAGAAAAGATTTCTCTTGATTTTCCTCTTCCAGACTGCTCCTCACTGCACTTTCAGCAATCCCTAGGTCCAAGTTCAGATTTGCCCCACGTTGTGATGATTCTTTAGAGGTTCTTCTTGCTCATTTCTGCTCTAGAAAGCTGTGGTGCTCTGTAATTGTCGATCCTCAATTTCTCTGGCACCGTTTTATCCTGTAATTGCAATTTCTGACACATGTACGAAAGCTTGTTGAGTTGTCACTCGGTTCAACATTTTAGATGGAAGACCTCTAAGCTTTTTGCACGCTGGATTGCAAGCCACTACTGATTACATTTAGTTCTAATTTTAAACAAACAAACAAAAATCCAGTTTTCCATTTTTATTTGCGATACATACAACAATTACTCAGACTGTGAATAATTTTATTATAATTATATCTAGCACATATTTTTAAGTTCATGAATTCAAAAATGAAAAAAGATAAACCAAAAACATTTTTGAGTCATATTCATGATAAATATATTTCATGCTATAGCTGGGAAATTTATATAAATTATCTTGAGAAAAAAGAAAGAAAATATAATTAACTAATAAATTCTTATTTAAAAAAACTATGCAAAACAAGTATTTGGAAAATGTAGATAAATTGAAATAATATACTACATTGCATATGAGTACAAAAGGTTGAAATTGGATATCAATGGTAATAAAAACTTCAAAAAATACAGAAACTCCTGAAAAATAACAGCACACTATTGATTAAAAATGGTTTAATTAAGAAATCAAAGAAATTAACATAAAATTTGAACCTAATGAAAGATAAAACATAGCATGGCCAATGTTATGGGACATAATGAAAAGAAGAAAAAAATGCAAATCATGACCACTGATCACTCAATCTGATAGAAGAGATAGTAAGGACTACGCTTGAACTCATTTGTACAGGAAACAAATTTCTTAAGATCTTGATCACACAGGCATAAAGATTAACAAATAATTTTTCAACTGCTATAAATCATAATGTAAATATCTGATAGGAAATCCTGGGGGGGGGGGAAACTATGATTGAAAACTGTTGCTCTAGAACTTGACAGTATCTCCTTGTTGCTGAAAATCCCAAATACAAGGGTTACAGAACATGGATACATCAAGTTGGTGTGAATCTAGAAACTTGATCCTTTTTGGTAAATATTAAAATGTTAAAGATGCTACCATGTATAGAAAACAGGAGTTTGGCATGAAATCTTACCTCTAAATGTGTATTCATTGACAACTACTAGCTGATAGGAAAGACAAAATTAGTGTTCTCTAATGCTGAATCCCCTAATAAGTTGTCCATGATCCTTTGGATGGACACATCCAAGAATATTTGGTTCGCACAGATATGTATTGATAGGTAAACAAATCACAAAATGTTGAGTGGATGAGAAAAGGATGTCAGATGTGGGGAGAGTTGGGTATAGAATGTGAAGATGAAAACCCAAATGTACAATATCCCTAAAGAACTAATAAACGTCAAAAAAATCCACCATGACCATTTTTTTTTCTTTTTGTTTTTTTTCTTTCTTTTTTAATTTTTTCTGTTTTTTGACTTTTTGAGGCAGAATTTTTCTTTGTAAATTTGGCTGTCATAGAATTCCTTCTGGAAACCAGACTGGCCTTAAACTCATAGAGATCCACTTGATTCTGCATCCCAAGAGCTTGCTATGAGCAAGTTTCTTGTAGAAATTCACAAATATCAAAATTCAGAAGACAATGAACTGCTAAGTGATCACCTACAAACTTGAAGTCTGTATCCTACCACACTTCAAATGAAAAATTTGCTTAATTAAGTATTAAACAACCGTGATTCAGTTGTTTATGACAAGGGGTTTTAAGAGTTGACTGGTACAAAGAATAACTTTGTGGAGTTTGTTATGATTATGCTATCTCAATGATGTTTCAGATATAAAATAATTTCAATCTTTGCTTAAACATATGGACATTTGTTTATTGTAAATTCTATATGAATGACAATGGGTATTAAACCAAAACACAAAAATATGACTATAGAGTTTGACAGAAGTTCTATTAGGGAGATGACTAAAATTATTTTACCTAAGAAGACTGGTATATTTTTGTCTAATTTAGAAAAACATAGAAGTTTTAAGTATATCAAGTGAGCTATTTTGAGACTATAATACTTTGAAAAGTAGACAGAAATGATATCAAGGACCCATTACTTTCATGTTATTCCTTGTAGAGAGCACAGAAATCTTCCTTAAGAAACTAATATTAATTCCTTGAAGATTCCATAGAACATATTTTGATCATATTTGCTCCAAACTCTTACGTTTAACTGCTAGCAGAACCAACCCCTCCTGTGTACCTACTTTTCCCAATTTCTTGTCTTCTTTCCTTTTTAACACCACTTAAATCTTAAATTATGACATTTCTACAAGGAACAGCAAAACCTTTCCATTAGTCTTTGAGAATAAAGAAGTTAAAGCAAGATGTCTACAGAGCTCAAATCTAAGGAGCAGTGTCTTCCAGTGAGCCAGTGTCAATATCTAGGAAAGCTATCACATAATAGTAGTGACATCATATCAAGCTTTGTTGAGTAGCTGACTTTTTGAAAAGCATGTTGTTAATCAAATAGGGGAGAGTTTTACCAAAACAATTAAATAAGGGCACTTGTTAAAATAATATAATTGGACTATTAAATAATTTACCTAATGAGAATTTCATAGAATAAATAGATAATTTTATTCATATTGTTATTCTCAATCAGAATTTTTTGAGAGAGACCCTGTGTTTTCAGAGTATTAGTTTATGTGTAAGGATGACCCCTGAATGGTTCAATCACTTATTTTAGTATGGAATTTGAAATGGCATCAGAAAAATAAAAATTCTTTCTGGTGTCTGGTGTGGGATTTTAGAGAGACCTAGATACTGTTTTGTGTTTAAAAATTATTTATATTTTTTTTTTGCCTCTCTTGTTTTAGAAAAGACACCTTCTAGTACTTTTAATTGTTTTCATGCTTGATTTTGAAATGAGTTTATAAGAGATTAAAATTATCTCAAAAATTCCTAATTTAAACAAAATGTAATGTTATAAACCTTGGAATGAAGTTTACAAATTCTAGTGTGTTGCATTTATAATATTATTTGATATATTATTATAACTTACAAATTTATGTTTTTATTTTATTTTGACTTCTGAGAACGTCTTCACTTTTATTCTTTACCAGGTCATATTCTGTGGAGATATTCTGACCATTTCCTGATTTTAGTAATTGTGAACTGAAATGACATTCACAAATTAGTATGACTGTTATTAAAACTGTAATTTTTAGATGGTTTATATTTGGAAAACAAATTTAAGAAAGATTATTTACAGATGAAAGTAAGTAAAAACATAAGTGTGTGTAAAACTCTTTTATGACTGAAATCTGGATTTTATTGCAGCAAGATGTTCATCCTAGCTGCTAACACTAGCCTGCATACATGAGTACAATATAAAAATTCAAAAACACTATTTGAAATGCCAAAGGGAATGATGGCGCATAGAGAAAACTGAAAGAAGGCACCCACAATAGGAGTTTAAATAATTCATTGGTAATATCAATGTAGATAACATCATTGGAAATAGTTCTTTAAAAGACATGAATGAATGACACCAGGAAAATATACACATCAAACTTGTGAGAGCAAAGCTAGTGAACTTATTTCCCCAAAGCACAGAAAATATGCAGGACAGCTGGGTTATTTTAGGTTAAGATTGGTTTTTTTGCCATTCACTGAAAAGATGACTAAGAAGTTTTGCAAGCACATCAATCACATTTATGAAGGAAGAATGTTGCTACGTGAATGAAATGGGGTATTCCTTTACCACTCCACACAGTATCACTCCATCAGAAACACTTTATGTCACCATTTGACTGGGTATTATGAAAACGCAGAGAAGACTCCTGTCCTCTTGAATTTTTGCCATGTTTACAGATCTTCCCTGGACTTTCAGTGAAGAGAATCCTGAGTCCTATAGTTAAGAACTGCCATAAAGAAGTGACAAACTTCAAAGTGACCTTCTTCATGAAGAATTGAATTAGATATTCATTTAATTTTATAATTTTACAAAGCCAATAGTATCTATTTAAATAATATCAAGTGATCTCACTCGGAATCTTTAGCAATGAAATGGCATTGAATAGTGAAAAGCAATGTGCTGTTCTAGGCTTAGTGTTCAGGATTGTGTGTTTAATCATCAAAATTGACCATTGCATGCAGATTACTTTTCCTTTTAAAACATTTATTTCTTCTTCTATAATAAATTCCATCCTGACCACAGTTTCCACAACTCTCTTTCCAACCTCTCCCCACCAACTTTTCTTCTTTTCCACCATCCACTCCTCCTCATTTTTGCTTCAGAAAAGATTCAGCCTCTCATGATAACACCCAAACATGGCATATCAAATTGCAGTAAAATTAGGCACTTCCCCTTATAATAAGGCTGAACGAGGCCATCCTGTATGAGGAAAAAGATCCCAAAAAGCAAGCAAAAAGAGACAGTGTTGGCCCCTCCTTCCACTGTTAGGAGCCTTACAAGAAGACCAGGCTATGTAAATGAATATACAAAGGTACCTGTGAGCCCAGGTTTATCAATTCTGTGTTCTTTCTTCAGGTGTCCTTGGTCTCTACAATCTTTCTAGAATCATCTAGTGTTTGACTGTGGATCTCTGCATCTGTTTCCATAGGATGTTGAATGAAGCCTCTCTGATGACACATGTGCTAGAAAACAATCTATGAATATAATGAGAATAACAGACTATCATTAGAATCATTTCACTGACTTTTTTTTTTGGCAGTATTGTTTGATTGTATCCTATGACTCTGAGCTATCCACTCTCAGGGTCCTAATCCTCCAGACCGGGACAGGGGTGGACTCCCAATGTAGGCATGGTCTCTATCTGGACAAGTCATTGGTTGGTAACTCCCATAACTTCTTTTCCATATTTACCCCATCATATTTTGTTCATAGGACAAATTATAAGTCAAAAGTTGTGTGGCTCATTTGGTATCCAGGCCTTTCCATTCAAAGTCTTTTCTGGTTACAGGAAATGGCCAGTACAGGCTCCATAGTCCCCACTCTAACAGTCTTAGCTAGAGCCACACTAGTAGATTCCTGGGAGTTTCCATGGCATTAGGTTTCTAGAAAATCCCAAGATACCCCCCATTTCCAGTAGTCTCTCCAAGTTTTCTCTCCATGTATCCTAACTCCATCCAATCCCTTCTGTCCCCATTATTCTTTTCCTCCCACACCCTTGATGTCTATTGTGTTTCCCAATTCCAGGCAGATTAATGCTGCAGTATTGAGCCCTCCTTGATATTTATGATCTCTGTATCTGTTGGACTGTTCTTGATTATCCTTTACCTTGTCGTTAATAGTCACTTATAAGTATTGAGTATATACAATATTTGTATTGTTTGTTGTTGTTTGGTTGGTTGTTTCGTTGCTTTGGGATTTTTTTTTGCTCTTGTTTTGTTTTTGTTTGTTTCTTTTTTTCAGATGAATAAAACTCCATTGTATAAATGTACCACATTTCCTTTTCCTATTCTTTGGTTGAGAGACATCTAGACTATTTCTAGTTTCTGTTTACTATGAACAAAGGTGCCAAAGGTGAGCAAGTTCCCTTGTGATATAATAAAACATCATTTGTTGAAGATGTTTTCCTTTTTGCATTGTATACTTCTGGCTTCTTGGTCAAAAACCAGTTGTCCACAACTACATGAATAAAGATCTGGGCCTTTGATTTGTTTCCATTGGTTAACATGTCCTTTTTATGTCAACCATGTATATTTTATTCTGGTAAATCTATAGTAGTGCTTTGATATCAGTAATGGTGCTATCTCTGACAGTTCCATAAATGTACAGGATTGTATTAGCTATTCTGTTTTTTTAAATCTTTTTTTTTGTAGTTTCTTATGGGGTTGAATGTTGTTCTTTGAGAATCTGTAAAGACTTGTGTTGGGATTTTAATAAGGATTCCATTGAATCTGTAGATTGCTTTTGTTAAGATGGGCATTTGTTAATCTGACTGATCCATGAGCAAAGATCTTTACATTGTTTGATATCTTCTCCAATTTCTTTCTTCAAAGACTTGAAGTTCCTTTCATGCAGACCTTTCACTTGCTTGGTTAGACTTACCCTAAGAAACTTTATGTTATTTCTGGCTATTTTAAAGAGTGCTTTCCCCTCGATTTCCTTCTCAGTTCGTCATTTGTATATAGGAGGGATACTGATATTTTATTTTTTTAGTTAATCTTGTATTCACTTACTTAGATGAAGGTGTTTCTTAGCTGTAGGAGTTCTCTGGTTGAATTTTGGGTGTTCCTTAAGTATACTACCATAACATATACTGATACTTTGACTTCTTTCTTTCTGTTTTGTATCCCCTTGATTTCCTGTGATTGTCTTATTGTTCCAATTAAAACTTCAAGTACTGTATTAAATAGATATGGAGACATAGACAACATTGCCTTCTTCCTGATTTTACTGGAATTCCTTGGAGTATCTCTCCATTTAATGTATGTTGACATTCAGCTTGCTGTATGTTGTTTTTATTATGTTCAGGTATGTTCCTTGTTTCTCTGACCTCTCCTCAACTTTTAACATGAGGGGATTTGGAGTTTAACAAATGATTGTTCAGCATTAAATTGCATGATCATTTTTTCTTTCAGTTTGTTTATATGGCTGATTACATTGACAGATTTTCTTATGTTAAACTGTTCCTGTATCTCTCTGATGAAGCCTACTTGGTAATGGTGGATGATACTTTTGATGTGTTTGTGGAATGGGTTCCAAGTTGTTTTTTTTTTTTTTTTTCTGAATACTTTTCCATCAAAGTCCATGAGTAAAACTGGTCTGTAATTCTCATTCTTTAAGTCTTTGCATGGTTTAGATTTCAGGACGACTGGATCCTCATAGAATCAATTCGACAATGTTCCTATTGTTTCTATTTTATGAAATAATTTAAGAAGCATTGCTATCAGCTCATCTTTGAAAGTGTGATACTAATCTGCTTTAACACAATCTAGCCCTGGTGTTTTCTTTTTCTTTTTTTTTTTTTGTCTCAGGAGACTTTAAGTACAATAACTGCTTCTGATTCTTCTGTTTCTTTAGTGTTTAGATAAATTGTATATCTAATCTTGATTTAATTTAGCTAATTTTTATTAAGAATTTGTTTATTTCTTTTACATATTCTAATTTTGTTGAGTGCAGTTTTTTAAAGTATAATTTTATGATTATCTGCATTTCCTCAGAGTTGTTATGTCCCTGTTTTGTTTCTAATTATTTTGATTTGGATATTTTATTTCTCTCTTTAAGTTAGTTTGGATAATGGTTTATCTATTTTACTGATTTTCTTGAAGAACAACTCTTTGTTTCATTGATTCTTTGTATTGTTTTTTTCATTTCTACTTTATTCATTTCAGCCCTTATTTTGATTGTTTCCTGCTGTCTACTTCTATTGGCTGTGCTTGCTTCTTTTTGTCTTAGAGTTTTCATGAGATGTTAGTAGCTAGTATGGGAGTTCTCCAAATTCTTTATCTAGGTTCCTAGCGCTATGAACTTTTAGCACCACTTTTATCTGTTTTATACGTTTGGATATGTTGTGAATTCATTTTCATTGAATTTTAGGAAGTCTTTCATTTCTTTATTTTCCCATTGACCCATCAATAATTCAGTAAAGAGTTGTTCAGTTTCCATAAGTTTGTAGGCTTTTTGCTGTTTCTGTTGTTCCTGAAATCCAGCTTCAATTCAAGGTGGTTCGAGAAGACACATGGAGTTATTTTAAATTTCCTATATTGGTTGAGACATGCTTTGTGACCATGTATGTTGTCAGTTTTGGAAAAGGATCTGTGAGGTGATGAGAAGTAGGTATATTCCTTTGTTTTTGGATGAAATGCTCTGTATTTATTGATCAGTTCCATTTGAGCCATAATGTCTGTTAATTCCACTATTTCTCTATTTATCTTGTCTGAATGGCCTGTCCATTGGTGAGAGTGGGGTGTTGAAGTCTTCTACTATTATTGTCTGTGGTTTAACATGATTTAATTTCGTAACTCCACTTCTGTATGTCCTATATGTTTGTCTATATTGTGTATTCATTTTCATTGAATTCTTATGTTTGGTCTTTCATCATCTCTCAGATTCTCTGAATGTTTTGTGTTAGGAAATATTTAGATTTAACATTTTTTTTACTAATGAATATATTTCCTCTATCATGTCCTCAATATCTGAAATTCTCTTTTATATATCTTATACTCTGTTATTTTTGCTTGCATATGCAGCTCCCGTTTGCTTACTCAGATTTTTTTATTTCCAGGACTTCCTACCACTGTGTTTTCTTTATTGCTTCTATTTACATTTTCAGGTCTTGAACTGTTTCTTTCACCTGCCTTTTCCCCCACCCCTTGACTTCCTTGGCATTGTCTTAGAGATTTGTTGATTTCATCAAATCTTTGCTTGTCTTTTCCTCAATTTTTTAATGAATTTTTTAAAATTTGCTTTTTAAGGAACTCTTTCATCTGTTTTACTGGGTGTTGGTGGTGCATGCCTTTAATTCCAGCTCTTGGGAGGCAGAGACAGGTGGATCTCTGTGAATTCAAGCCAAACTGGTCTGTTGAGCAAGTTCCAGAACAGGCTTCAATGATACAGGGAAAACATGTGTCAAAAACAAGTCTATTTTAATGTTGTTTTCTTGCACTTAAAAGCTGCATTGTATTGTACAAGTCTTGCTGTCTTTGGATAACTGGGCTCTGATAGTATTGCTGCTTGTGTTCTTACACTGACGTTTAGGCATCTGGGTTTGGGATGATTATAGGTCTAGTAGTTGAATTCTGAGTTTGTCTTTGTTGAATGTGTGTTTGGTCCCTTGGTTTCTCTTTCCTCTCTGGTCTTCTGGCATAAATACTCAATGGTTCTGGTTATTAGTGAGTTTTTAAGTCTGGTACAGTATCTCTTCTGTGGTTTTGGTGGCTTGAGGTCCCTAGATGCAGGCTGTCCTCCAATAAAGCAGATTTCTTTTTCTGAAGCTGTAGACCAGGTATCAAGCCCAGGGGAATGTGTGCACTCTGAGGATGTTGGGGGGACTTAAAGAGGTTTAGTGGGTGGTGTGCTTGGTATCTTACCCGAGATTGCTAAGATCAACGTGCCTCAAATAAAACTGCCTGGGCTGTAAACTCTAGTATGGATCCCAGATTGCAGTCTGGGATTGTTGGGTGGCTTTTAATGAGAATTAGTAGGCATTATGTGTTGTCTTACCTGGGGTTCCTAAATACTGCATGGCCTTGATAAAGTTGAGGACATCTTCTGATGTTTACCCTGTTATGGAGTCCAGGTGATGGGGTCAAATCTGGGGTTGTTGTACAATCTAATAACAGTTTGTTGGGTGGTGGGGTGGGCAGTGTCATACCTGTGGTCTCATGGACCATCCTGCTATATGATAAAGCTGCCAGGCAGTGGGCTGACATTTTAAAGGGAAAAAAAATACAAGCAAAAAGCAAACAAATCTGTAGCGTGGGTAGGGGTACTCATTCTTCTAAGCAAGAAACTTAGGAGAGAGAAGAGGGTTGACTGACAGAAGTTCCAGGCCATATTGGGTTGAATAGTAATGCCCATTTTACCCTGACCTGCAGAGTGAACCTGCCTTGGAAAACAATAACATGACTACTAAGGTTTGGTTGGAGTACTTGTTTCCCTTGTGTGACATTATAGGATTGATTCTGAGCATAGGAAGGAAAGATAAATAGAAAAAAAAAATGTGTTCAAATCCCTAGACTTCTATGGGCCTCATGTTTTCATGACAATATTTAAAACAAAAGTACAAATCTTTCTATTCTATCTTAAAGTTGTTAAGGTTTATGAAATGGTTCATATTTTATCTAGGATTTTTGTCTCTTTCATAACTCCTACCAGCATAAATCTTTGCTAATGTTCTTTATTTTGATCACAAGTAATACGTTCAATCAACTGAGGAAGTTCAAAAGTGATAAATCAAATAATAATATTCCCTACTTTCATCTCTAATACAAAATTAATATACTGTCCATATCATATTACTTATCATATTACTAGATAATACGCCTTAAAAATCATGACTAAATAATTAAAACCTAAAGAAATACCTTACAGAGTACAATTTATAGGTAAGGCACTAATTTTAATGTAATTTATATACATAAGACACAAATTTCTCTTTAACTAGAATGTGATATGTGTCCCTTACATTAAACATAAAAAGGGAAATCCAGATAGATTTGACAATTTTATATGAGACAAGATTGATGAGATTTTACTCCTACTGTAGATTTATCTTCTTTCTTCTTTGAAGTTAGACTTGGGATAATGCACTTCTCTGTTCCATAAAAGAAATTTCCACTGAAAGTAGAAAAAGAATAACTCTTGCCTTTCATTACAACCCATCATATCATATCTTGTCCATTTTGAACAGACAGATGGGGTGAAATGTCTCCTCTCTCCTCTTACTACAATAAGTCAACTTTAAGATCGCCTATATTCTTAGACAAAGGTTTGGTAATTTTCAGTGCTGAAACCTTTAATCATTCATTGTGCCTGTAACAAAAAGATAGAACTTATTTCAAAAATAGCCGTCCTGTCACTTGGACTGAAGAAAGAAATCCACAATGTTAATAGATCACGGTGACAGCTTTTGTGGTCAGAAATAGGACAGAGGCAAAAGAGAAAGCACTGTTTCCATTTATCTTTCTTAGGAGTGTAGACAGGCACAGAGGGGACTATCTCTCAGCACACAGATATTCCATTGTGGCTAAGAACAAAAAATACTGTGTTCGATTTTATCCAGAGGTTTACTTTATGATGAACAATAACATAGCTATTCTTCATCTGTCAGCACTGAAGGGGATTTATTCATTCATCTAATCATTTGCCTATTTATTCTTTCAATAAGTACTTATCAAACACTTGAGATATTGTGGCATTCAACATTGTTATACAAATGAAAGATGATTCTAGCTGCCGAAGTAGAGTCCCAAAGCAGCATGATCAAAACTATATACATGAAATTCCACATGTTGTCATAATTTCTGATAAACTCTTACGTGAATATCTTTTTATATATTTATTGAATTTCCTAAACTTGATTTTTCTATACATTTGTTGATTTATAAATTAGATAATTGAATATTTTCTGGGGTGCATATTATTTAAAAATAAACTAATTAAGAAAAAAGAGAAACATTAAGATTTAAATAGTATTTTATTAAATTTCCCAGGAATAATTAAGCACTTCTACATTCTTGCTGCATAAAGTACATGTTTGTTTTGAAAACGAGTTAACCTTTATTGAACTTCTCCATATCACTGAATGTCAAACATACTTTGCATTTTAGATGAGTGTAGACATAGTTCAGTATTCTACTTTTTAAATGCTTTTACCTTAAATGAGTATTTATATAAATGCTTATAATAATATTGCAAAAATACGTTATTTTATATACAGATATTCGTTATTGTTTTTACTGAAATCAGCATAAAATATTGAGACAGGATTTTTAAACCTATTTCTATGGAGTAAAAGTTCATTCCAGGCTGTGGATCGGGGAAGGAGTATTTCCAACTTCACAGCTTCAGAGAATTTATCATAGTAGGGGCTGTCTGTAACGACTCTCACACAAATCCTTTCATATTTTACTGTAGAGGGCCCACTGCAGTGCCTCTGCCTCACACTTCTCTGGATATTATATTATATTATATTATATTATATTATATTATATTATATTATATTATATTTATACAATGGTCCTATTTCTCCAGAAATTCCTTATCTTTATCTCCAATCTCTCGCTGGCAGCATTTGAAATCTAGGTTGAGGTAGCACTACTCTCAGTTTGTGTATTCTGCATTCTAGTTGATAAAGCTCCAACAGAGCCTCCTACAACAAACAGGCAGAATAGTTTTACTTCCTTGTAGGATCTATCAGAGACAGTCATCAAAAACCTCCAAAATGCTTTAGGGGCCATTTTTTTATTCTGATTAAAAATAGTCTCATATTTCTGTCTGTGGACATTGTAATAAGAATGACTCCTATGGTTCATATATGGGAGTACTGTGCTCCCAGTTGGTAGAATTCTTTGAGAAAGTTAGGAGGTGTGGCACTGGATCTGGGCTTTAGGGTTTCAAAATATTCAAGCCATTCTGAGTTTTTCTCTCCTAGAGTCCAGTTGAAGATTGGGAGTAGTGAGAATTTGAGCAAAGAGTTCAAGACCATAATGGGTTCACCCACTAAAGCAGTCTACCTGAGCTAATGGGGGCTCACCAACTCCAGTCAGGCAGGGAATGAACAAGCATAGGTCTAAACTAGTCCCTCTGAATGTGCTTGACATTTGCATGGCTGAGGCAGACTGAGTGGCTACTGTCAGCTGGCCAGGATTTAGCCCTAGTGCTTGCACTGGCTCTTTGGGAACCTATTCTCTTTGAATGGACTCCTTGCTCAGCCTGGATATAGTAGGGAGGGCCTTGGACCTTTCCCGGAACAATGTGCCTTACCCTCTCGGAGGAGTGGATGGAGAGTGGAGTGGAGATGTAAGTGGAGGGAACAGGAGGAGGGGGAGAGTGGGAACTTGGATTGGTATGTATAATGAAATAATTATGTTCTCTTTTTAAAAAAAAATAAAATAATGAGAAAAAATTTTCATCTTATTCATTTGATACTGCTTCCTGTAAAGAATACTCTTTCTACTGCCACTGATAGTTCACTCAAAATCAAAAAATTCACAAGCATCTTACCATATTTTCACAGAAAAATATAACTTGCAATACCCATAATCTGAAAAAGTAGTAGTCAGGCCTGGAGAGATGACTTAACAATTAGCACTTACTGCTCTTGAGGAGGGCCTGAATTTGATTCCTAGAACTCACATGGTGGATTACAACCATGTTAATTCAAGTTCCAAGAAATTCAAAACCCTCTTCTGACATCTGCGAGATGCATTGTACACATATCTACATGGTACAGATACCTATGTAGGTGCAGCACATAGAATGCATAACTACATTCAGGCAAAACATACTCATCAAGTTAAAAAATAAAAATAAACATTCATAGAAAATTTATTGATAAATAATACCCACAGTGATCATAAGGCTATCAGGTTATTTCTATAAAAACCAGAAATTATATCTGTCTTAAATCCTAAATAAAAACATTGCCAATGGAAAATAGAATAAAATGTGTACGCTTATTGGATTTCTGATTGCTCAAAGACATTTTAATTCTTCTTCCCAAAGCTGTCTTTATTCATACATGATTTACATGTGGCAAATTGCTTATGAGTAATTCGATTTTGAAAAACATCATTACTAATGCATTGAGCATTCACGCTGTCTACTGTCATTGTAGACACTTCTTTGTTTACCTACATGGACACACATGCGAACACATACGTGTATCCTCTTTAGCTTGCTGCATATTTTTCTTTCCCTGTTTATAATGTCCTTGTATCTATATCTTTGGTTTTGTTTTGTTTTGTTTTGTTTTGTTTTTCGAGACAGGGTTTCTCTGTAGCTTTGGTGCCTGTCCTGGAACTAGCTCTTGTAGACCAGGCTGGCCTCGAACTCCCAGAGATCTGCCTGCCTCTGCCTCCCGAGTGCTGGGATTAAAGGCGTGCGCCACCACCGCCCGGCTTGTATCTATATCTTAGTTGAGTTATTCATCTGCTATAATGTTTCTTTTTTATTTTCTTCTTTTTATCTTTATTTTAGAAATATGATTCCATGTAACCCAAGAAGGCACTGAACATCGCTGTGCAGACAAGGATTAAATTGACTTTCTGGGCCTCTTGTCCTCTAATTTGAAATACTGAGATCACAGGAGTGTCCTTTCATATGATGCTCTATATCTTCTATTAACATCAAGACAAGTTTTAAATATTCTACAAAAATATACAGATGGAGGACCAGCAAGATGGTTCAATCAATTAAAGGTTTGCTGTCAAATCTGTTTAACTGATTTTGATTCCCCGATATCACATAGTGGAGGAGAGCAATGGTTATTGCAAGTTGTCCTCTGACCTCCATATACAGCTAGTAGAATGTACATGCCCTGACCCATGAATATAACACACCTACTTTTACATACATGTGCACACAGACATACAGATAAATAAATGAAAAATAAGTAAAATAACATATAAAGACTGAATGAAACAGATAGCAAATTTAAACATATTTTAACTTTTTTGTATTTATCATTTATTTACTTTAATACCGTCTGAACTGAATATAAGAACATGAAACTTGAATAGGTTTAAAGGAAAGATAATATATATTTCAATATATATATGTGAGGTAGACATTACGTAGGCTTATTAATAATTAAAACTTTTCTAAATTTAAGACCATTAATAGAAAACTAACATACTAAAGAATATTTAGGATATTGTTATAAAAATACCTTTGAGGTGTATATGGAATAATCTATAACATAAACTGATTGAAAAGCACCAGCCAAAAGAACTTCCCATGACAAGATAGCTTCAGCAGAACATTGTACAAATTATTTAGTAAACATTTATATGAATTTCATCTAGTAAATAAGTGAGAATTAATACTTATTTGGAAAAAAACATTAGTACCAAAAATAAAAAAGAAATTACAAAATAATAAGAACTTAAATAGGTCACAAACATAGATATATGAACCACTGCTGGAAACTTAGCATCTGCACTTGAACAATATTTGCAATAATTATTATGTTCCATTTCATGAACAAATCAAGAGGAGCCAGGGTAGTCTACTATTAGGAATTCAGTTTATAAAAACAAAATTTAAATATACTCAAGAAGAAAAGTTACAAGGTCAAGAAAATCAGAGAATACTTGAGGCGAAATATAGTATTTACCAAATATACAAAGCTCAATGTTCATCTCATCTTAATGGAAAAGAGTAAACTTTAGTAATAATGGAGGGAATTATAGTATTCAAATCTATGTAAATAAATTTTTAACCTTACAAGGATGGATCGTAAAGTTAGTATCAGTGAACATAAACATTTATTAAATAGAACTTAATCAAAATATAAGCATCAAAGGAACAAAATTATAACATTTAATCTGTGAGAATTCTAATTAATAAGATGAAAAAAATGCTAGTGACTGGGAAGATTTAAAAACTACATCTTAATATATTCAGTCTTAATACAGTAAACAACAAAATTTCTAGTTAGAAATGAAAATACCAGCTGTAAATAGTGCAGCACCTCCTAAATGTCATTAGCTAGAAGAAAGCTTAAATTAATTTCACAATGAGATGTCACTATGTACTTAGTAGAAGGACTAAAATAAACAGAAGGAGTGAAAACAAAACAATATTCTCAAAATGCAGTTATGAAAATTAAAATGGATTAGCCAGTTTGGAAAATGATTTTCATGCAGTTTCTTAAGGCTTAATCAATATGTCAAGAAGTTATGAACTTATCCAAGACATATAAAAATGCCTTCAATGTATATGTACACAAAACCTTGTCTTACAAACACTTTTACCTTAGTAGGTTTGTATACAGAAGCCAACATTTTAAATATTCTTGATGTCCTACAGGTACTAAATTGTTCAAAAGATTAAAATGGCCTTTATTGCAACTCTTCTCACCAATAAAAGTGGTGCAATTTTAGAACAAATTCTATACTAATTGCCTTAGATTTGTGTCCATTTTCTTTATGTGGGGATTTAGTGCTATGAACTTTCTCTCTTAGCACTGCTTTTATAGTGTTCCTTTCGGTTTGGATACGTTGTGCCTTCATTTCCTTTGAATTGCAGGAAGTCTTTAATTTCCTTCTTTAATTTCTTCCTTGACCCAGAGGTAGTTCAGTAGTTCACTGTTCAATTTCCATGAGTTTGTAGGCTTTCTGAGAGTAATATTGTTGTTAAATTCTAACTTTAATCCATGGTGATCCTATAAGAAATGAGTGGTTACTCCAATTATTTTGTATCTGTGGAGGTTTGCTTTATTACCAAATATGTGATCAATTTTAGATGTGCTGGGAAGGTATATTCTTTCGTGTTTGGGTGTTATGTTCTACAGATGTCTATTAAGTCCATTTGATTCATGACCTTTATTAGTTCTTTTATTTCTCTGTTAAATTTCTGTCTGGTTGACATGTCCATTGGCAAGAGTGGAGTGTTGAAGTCTCCTACTATTAGTGTGTGGGACTTGATGTGCAACTGAAGTTTAAATCTCATGGTCTTTCCCTGCCCATTGTTGTTCTTGTTTATCTCATGTGTAGACAATAATGTTGGTGAGAATTTATGAGTGTAACTTCTGATAGTACTTTTGCTAAATTATTAAGTCTTGTCATCAATTACATAGTTGTTTCAGTGTGACTTAGGAAACCATGAAACTCACACTACCTATGCCATGCACTCTGTAAAATTATATAGATAAATATGTCTGTGTGTGTATTTTGAGCCTAAGCTATGCATTTATCTGTCTATTTATATCTATCTATTTATCTACCTATCAATCTATCATCGCTTTATCTATTCATATCTATCTTGTTCTCTTTTTCAATATATTATATAAAATATAAATATTAACTATTTCAGTTTTACTTAATAAACACCTCTAATTTTCCTTAACTCTGACTCATCCCCAAATCTTGTTTTATAGTAGTTCATTTTTTGACCTACCTTAATGGAAAATTCTGGGATCTCCTCAGACAACATTTGGCCTTTAAGGGGACTATTGCTGTAAAATATTGTTGGTCTGGTTACCTTAATCACTGCTTTCTCCTTAATCTACTCTTGTTGCTTGTGCTTCCTTAACTTTGCTACTCTGTAATTTTCTAGCCTGAGATACATCAAATATCTCATGGACGCATGAATTGCTTTTAATTGAAAATACTATAAAGATATCCATATCAAATTGCTGGTCAGTTGGGGAAATACATGACATGCTTAGGAGACATAACCACCAGCTTGTATTTTTTTTTAATCTATCATAAACCACTCTCCTATATTTGTTAAAAACAAAAGTGTCATGCAAAACCTTATTGAGGTATACCAGTTTAGTGTTTTGAATCAACAATTTTAAATCTAAAACATAATAAATTCCCAACCCAATCTGTTTTTATTTCATTTTTATCATTCATTTTAAGAATAGATTATAATTTTTATTATTTTATTTATATTTTAAGATTATAATTATATCATTCTACTTTCTGTTCTTGTTCCTGAACCTTCCCATATATCCTTGCTTATGGACTTTAAAATCCATGGACTCTGTTTTTCTTAGTTATTATAACATACATATATGCATATATCCTATCTTTGCCAATTAAGTTTGGTCATGGTGTTTCTTCACAGTAAAGTAACCCTTTTCTAGTTCACCCTTTAATATCTCCCATGTCTCCTCCTACCCAATCTAAACTCATGACCTCCTTTTCATAATTTTTGTCACATATTTGTATAAATATATAACTATAGCTTCCTCAGTTCTTTGAATTTTAGTAGAATGTACATTGTTACAGGACTCACCACTTTGGTTTTGGCTAGCTGATTATTGATGTGGTGAAGCAAAAATAATCAATCAAAATCTTTTTAGGGAGAGAAGGGCTAATTTTACTTAATATTTCTCATTACTGTTCATCATTGAAAAAAGTCAAGACAGGAACTCAAACAAGACATGATTCAGGAGACAAGAACTGATCCAGAGGATGGGGAAGAGTGTTGTTTATTAAATTGCTCTGTCTTTCTTCTTATAGAATCCAGGTCTACCAGGCAACGGGTGTCATCGCCCACAATGCTTTGTCCATTTACATCAATAATTAACTAAGAAAAGGTGCAAAGTGCTTGCCTACAGCCAGTTTTTACAGACAAATTTTCACAAGTGAGGTTTTCTTCTCCAAGATGACTCTAGCTTGAGTCAAATTGACATAAAAATTAGTCGGTCTAGTTGACCTGTTTTCAACTTGACACAAAAACACATTCCTTATTAAACATACCCTTTTTTTTCTTGTTGTTCATAAATCCCTTATCAATATTAATGTCACAATATAAATCATTAAAAAACTTAAAAGTTCCATTGTCTTTAAAAATTCAAACATTTTCAAAGTCCATTCACTTCAATAATCCAACATCTCTATAAAACTCCAAAACCTTTTTTAAAAAGTTCAAGTCTTTGAATTGTAGGCTATAATAAAATAAAAAAAATAAATTCTTGTTTCAAAAGAGAAGTAGTCAAATTCAAACCACAAAAAAAAAATCACTGTCCAAAATGTAGGATTTATTCATGGTCTTCTGGAATCCTACATAGTGTATCTACTAGGCTTCAACTATCTCTATCCCAAAGCTACTATACTTGGAGGTTGTTCCATGGCACTAGAATCTTCAAGCATTAGGGTATCCTGCTTAAACTGGGCTGTACTTTCACCAGTGATATCTCCTGGTCTCTCTTTCTGGTACCAATCCTCAACAACTCTCAATGACCCCTGTATGCCTTCAAGCCTGTATTACAATACATACTTGTAAATGTGATGTGGGATTTCCATCTGTGTGCTGTGAATACCATTGGTAATAAAGAAACTGTCTTGGGCCTGAGCAAGGAACAGGGGTAGGTGGAAAAAACTAAACTGAATGCTGGGAGAGAGAAGGCAGAGTCAGTAACACCATGTAGCCCTGCTGGAGACAAATGCCAGAACATTAGCCAGCAATCCACAGCCACATGGTGATACACAGATGAATAAAAATGGGTTAAAATAATATTTAAGAGTTAGCCACCCCTCGTGGTCCTGACTTCCTTGCTCTTCTTCTCCCTCCTTCCGCTCCTCATTGGGACCTTGGGAGCTCAGTCCAGTACTCCAGGGTGGGTCTCTGTCTCTATCTCCATCCATCACCAGATGAAGGTTCTCACTCAGGATAGTGTTTTCTATTTCCATCCATTAGCATGCGAAATTTGAGAAGTCATTGTTTTTTACTGCAGCGTAGTACTCTACTGTGTATATATTCCACACTTTCTTCATCCATTTTTCCATTGAAGGACATCTAGGTTGTTTCCAGGATCTGGCTATTACAAATAATACTGCTATGAACATAGTTGAACAATGCTTTTGTCATATGATCGGGCATCTCTTGGAGGGGTGCACCCACCCACTGAGACAGTGGGGCTGATCTATTAGGAGCTCACCAAGGCCAGCTGGACTGTGACTGAAAAAGCTTGGGATAAAACCGGACTCTCTGAATATGGCGAACAATGAGGGATGATGAGAAGCCAAGGACAATGGCACGGGGTTTTGATCCTACTTCATGTTCTGGCTTTGTGGGAGCCTAGCCAGTTTGGATGTTCACCTTCCTAGACATGGACGGAGGGGGGAGGACCTTGAACTTTCCACAGGGCAGGGAACCCTGACTGCTCTTTGGACTGGAGAGGGAGGGGGAAAAGGAGTGGGGGAAGGGGGAGAAGGGTGGGAGGAGGGGGAGGGAAATGGGAGGCTGGGAGGAGGGGGAAACTTTTTTTTTCCTTTTCTCAATAAAAAAAAAAAGTTAGTCAATAAGAAACTAGAGCTAATGGGCCCTGCAGTTATTTAATTAATACAGTTTCTGTGTGACTATTTTTGGGGCTAAGATGATAAAGAATTTGAAGAAAGCTCATACTAACAAGTTAACAGCAAACCTGAATGCTCTAGAACTAAAGGAAGTAGACTCACCCAGGAGGAGAAGATGCCAAGAAATAATAAAATTGAGAGCTGAAATCAACAATAGAAACAACAAGAACAATACAAAGAATCAATGATACAAAGGCTTTGCTCAACAAGATAGACATACTCTCATCCAAACTTACAAAAAGGCACCAAAATAATATTTAAATTAACAAAATCAGAAATGAAATGGGGGCAAAAACACAGAGACTGGGCAAAAACATCGAATCATCAAATCATATGTGAAGAAACTGTGCTCCACAAAATTGGAAAATTTAAAAAGTAAACAATTTTCTTGATAGGTAGAACATATCAAAATTAAATCAAGACCAGATAAACAATTTAAAATACTTATAACTCCTAAAGAAATAGAAGCAATCATTAAAAGAGAAATGAAAAATTAAAATGAAAAATATCCCTGGTGTCCGATGTTTTTAGTGTAGTATCCTATCAGAATTTCAAAGAAAAACAAATACAAATACTTCTCAAACTGTCCTACACAATAGAAACAGAAGAAACATTGCCAATTTTTAATAAGGCTACAGCTACCCTGATACCCAAACCACAAAGAGATGTAGCAAAGAAAGAGAAGTATAGACCAATCCCTCAAAAATATTGTTGCAAAAATATTCAACAAAATTACTGACCAACCAAATCCAAGAACACACACAAAAAATCCTTCATGATCAAATATGCTTCATCCCAGAGATGCAGGGATGATACAAAATATGAAAATCTGTCAATTTAATCCACCATATAAACAAACTGAAATAAAACAAAACATTATCATCACATTAGATGCTGAAAAAGTATTCAATAAAATCCAACACCCCCTTATATTAAATGTATTGGAGAGATCAAGGACACAAGGAATGTATCTAAATGCATAAAGACAATATACTTCAAGTTGACAGCGAACATCAAATTAAATGAAGTAAAACTCAAAGCAATTCTGCTAAAATCAGGAACAAGGTAAGGCTGTCCAGTCTTTCCATGTTGTTCAATATAGTAATTGCAGTTGTAGCTAAAACGTTAATACAGCAAAAGGAGATCAAGGGGTAAAAATAGGACAGAAAGGGGTCAGACTTATGCTATTTGAAGATGATATCACATTATACACGAGTGACCCAAAAAAATCTACCAGGGAATTCCTACAACTAAAAAACACCTTCAGCAATGTGGCATAATACAAGAGTAACTCAAAATATCAGCAACTTTCCTATATAAAAATGGTAAGTGAGTCAATAAAGAAATTGGAGAAACATTACCTTCTACAATAGCCAAAAAATACCATAAAAGCGCTCAGGGTAACTCTAACAAAACAAGGAAAAGACCTGAATGACATGAACTTTAAGTGTCTAAAAAAGAAATTGAAGATGATATCACAAAATAGAAAGACATTCCATGCTCTTAGATAGGTAGAATGAACATATTAAAATTTGCAGTCTTACAAAAAGCATCTACAGAATCAATGAAAACCTCATCAAAATCCTAACACAATTCTTCTCAGACTTTAAAACTTCATATGAAAAAACAACAAACCCAGAATAATCAAAACCATCATAAAAAAAGTTTCTGGAGGCATCACCATCCTTGACTTCAAGGTTTACTATAGAGATATAATAATAAAAACAGCTTGGTATTGGCATAAAAACAAACACATTAATCAATGGTATTGAATTAAAGATGCTGACATTAATCTGCATGCCTGTGAATGCCGGATTTTGGACAAAGAAATCAAAAGTATACAATGAAAGAAAGTACCTTTAACAAATGGTGTTTCCATTACTGGATGTCGACATTAGAAGAGTACAAATACATCCAAATCTAATGTCAAGCTCAAAACTCAAGTCCAAGTGAATCAAAGACCTCATTATAAATATAGTTACACCTAACCTAGAATAGAAGAGAAAGTAGATATTGTGGAGGAAAGTGACGCATCATTTTTAGGAGACACAAGTTTAAAATAGACTTCATATTCTTCTGACTCTTAGAATCTGTCTGTTTCCAGTTTTGTGAAGTTGCCTGTGCCTTAAGCACAGGGATTATGTTCATGATATATTTATTGGGATTAGGCATACAGTGTTTTTAATGTAATATTTTAAAGAATTTCATAACTCAGTATTGTGTTTGAATAATTTCCACCCCTTCTTTTCTCTCCTTTAACTGCTCCTATCCCCCAACTTCCTCTCAAATTATTGTTGCATAAATGTGTATATGTAGCTATTATATAACAATATATAATACATCTTCATATATAAGAGTTCTTAAATATAGCCTGTTGTGTATATTTTATGTATTAAACACACAATTGCTAAGTTGTTCCTATGTCTATATGCCTAGGGCTCAGTACTTGAGATTAGATAACTTTTTAATTGTTTCATTCCTAGAAATGAAAAATTATACTTTCTTCAAGTCATTCTTTGCTGTTGCCTTTCAGCTAGGGGTAAGACTTGTGAAATTCCCCAATTTTGCATTATGTTAATTGGTGCTGCTGTATGGCAGGTCTGGTTTAGAAGAACATATTTTTGAGATATCATGAATGCACCTTCCTTTTCATGTCTTGAAGACACTATTTAGCACTAGAATTCTAATCATCTGGCTCTCATCGTCTCTCTCCTTCCCCTCGTTTGTGATGCTGCCTATTAAGTATAGGAGTTTCATTGTAGATGTTTGGAAGAGTGTTGAATACCACATCATCAGTGGTTCTCTGTATTTTCGCTGCTTGCAAATCTCTGTAACTGTCACTATCAATTACACTAAGAAGCTTCTTTGTTGGAGCATGAGTGTTAGAGTTATCTCCTGACTTAAGGATAGGTATTTAGGATACAGTTGGAAACTGTGGAACAAGGACAGTGGCAGTAGCAGCTCCTCTGCTAGTACTCATGACCTCCCTCATCATGAATCATTGGCTAGCGTCAAAGTTTTGGATACAAATATTCTTCATTTAGCAGTACTAAGATTTATTTAGAAAGCTGTTATTTAACCTTAAATACCACAACTATATCCTTGAGGGTATCTTGTTAGGTTGGTCAAGGTAGTGATTTGTAGGCTTATAGGTGGTTTGAAGTTCTTTTCCCCTTTGTCAGCTTGCACAGTATCTTAAAATATAATGAGAGCTTGTCCTAAGTGTGTCTTATCTCCTCTATACTTGGTAGACTCACTTTGATTAATCTTATAATTGTCTTCTGTGTTGTAGTCAAGGATTCGACCTGTTCAGTGTAGAAGAAAGCCCTGCTGTTATGGGTGACAATGCTGGAATGCATCTCCCTGCCATCACTGACATTGTGACTAATACTAGCTTGCCTTATTACTCAGTTTAAATATTTTTTTTTGTTTTTGTTTTTCGAGACAGAGTTTCTCTGTGGTTTTGGAGCCTGTCCTGTAACTAGCTCTTGTAGTCCAGGCTGGTCTCGAACTCACAGAGATCCGCCTGCCTCTGCCTCCCGAGTGCTGGGATTAAAGGCATGCGCCACCA
The DNA here is from genome assembly GCF_037038515.1 of Microtus pennsylvanicus. NCBI lineage: Eukaryota > Metazoa > Chordata > Mammalia > Rodentia > Cricetidae > Microtus > Microtus pennsylvanicus. The sequence goes on from NC_134585.1 coordinate 40,062,120, forward strand.
CCGCCCGGCTCTTATTACTCAGTTTAAACAAAATGTCAGAACATCAATAGGAGTTATTTGTTGCCAAATACAAAAAATGTGCCTAACTTCTAAGTCCAAAAAAAATCATTCATGTCAGCAAGTATACAATATAAGGTCAAACATAAAGATTTGGGAAAAAAAAATTCTGGGATGAGATGACAGCTTTTTCTAGTTTACATGAATTCAAACATCAAGATGCTAAGAGAAAGACTATATTATGAAAACAAAACAAAAAAAAGAGATCAGGAAAGAGATGAGTAGGATATAGAAACATTTAAAGAAACTGAAAGGTGATGCAGAAAATAGAAATCTGTACGCAAACAAACCATGTTTCAGGAGGAAGGGAAGCCTAAAACCGGAACCACAAAGTAACCTTGGAGATAGGAGTCAGCACAAATGAAAGTCAACTGTGTCGTATGCCAGCGGGGAAACCCCACAGTTCCTCAAGTCTTAAATGCAGGTAAGGCAGGTAAAGGGGATCTGATACTGACTTTCACATTTTACTGAAGGAAATAAAAATTCATTGCACCTATGCCAAAACTCCAAGTAATATTTTCAAGTTCTGCATTGTGACAGTCATATAATTTAAGAAAGAAATTCTCTAGAACCCTGAGAATAAAAAGCGTTCACAGGTCAGGAAATCTCACTATAACCTTCACTGAAGTTTGATTGAAAAACCTGCCACAAAGTACAATCATGTAGAGGTCTTGGATTGGACATAGACCTACTGAGATAACTAAGCTGAAGTGAGGTCAAACTATGAAAGTCATTATGGTAATTGGTCTCTCCCATCATGACTAGGAAGCAGATACATTGTTTGTGTGTCACTGAGGAGGTTCGATGCTCCATGCACATAGATATCAGAATACATCCACTCCAGTTTTTTCTCTTTGCCATATGCAGTTTGCTGATTGGCAAAAGTGAAATTCTGATCACAGTTCCAGAACTCTTCTTCATGTCTGTACCACATTTTTTTCTCCATATGGGTTATTTATGGTTTTCATTATATAAAAATGCCTAGAAAGTCATGCAGAGTAATTGTTTCTCTTGTTCACCTACCTGCAATGGATAACTCAGAGGTGTTTACCTATTCTGATGCTTAAAAGAGATATCCCTTTGGCTTGACACTGGTCCAAATCTGGTTCTATTACTATAAAGCATGTCATTCAAGATATTTGGGGACAATGTCAGCTTCTAATTTTCAAGGAAATCTGTAGAGAAATGATCTACATACTGTGAATAAATACACATATTAACCTTATTCAGAAGAGTTTGAAATATATACTTAATCATAAACCTAAATATGTAAGTGAAATATCACTACAAATATTAGAACACTAAATAATAAAGAGAGAAATTGAAGATGATACACCAAGGTAGAAATAATCTGCATGTTCATTGATCAGTCTGATTAATATTGAAAAAATGTATTAAATTTTTATTAACAATCGAAAAGTTCTATGCAACAACTATCAAAGTCCCTATGACATATTTTCCTCACAGAAAGAGAAAATAAATTCTAAAACTAACAATGAAGAAACATAATTAATAGCAGAGCAATCCTGATAAAAATAATAATGCTGAAGGTATAACAATATCTGATTTCACAATATATGATTTCAAATTACATCACAAATCTATATTTTTTAATAGTGACACAAAAACAGGTAAACATATACACCAATGAAAAGGAATAAAGAATACACATTTGATGCTACAGTTACTCAGTTTTTGATAACCTTTCAAAAGCATTAACCTGGAGAAGAAAACCTGGTCAAAAAGTGATGGTAAAAAATTAAATATTGATATATATATCAACATAAAAGTAGATTAGTACTCATCATACTATACAAAACACCCACACATAAATCAAATTCTCAATATTAAACCTTGAAGATTTTAAATTAATTGATGAAAACTTAGGGAGCTTCAAAATATAGGCAGTAGAAACAGCATTCTGCCTCCAAGCCCTAAAAACTGGCATGGGTTTACTTATAAAATATTTGAGTTATTATTGTTGGTTGTTTAAAATATAATTGATTTCATGAATTGATGCATATACAGTCATATTAAAGTGGTGTTCAACAAGGGCTAACAGCTAAAAAAAAAAGCCACATATCAATGTTCAACAGCACAGATACAAACACTCACCAGAGTTACTTGTATGTAAAATGTTCACGCTATTTCCCTGAAATCCCATTTTGTAATGTTTCTGTGCCATTCACATATTCTTACATGCTTTTTGATTGGACTGAGTGTAAACTAACTTGGCTGAACCTTGGAATGCATGACAAAACTCATGGTCAGTTGAGTCTCATCAAATTCAGATAAGCACTAAGATAAGGAGATGAAGGCAAATTTGGAAGAGAAAGCTTCAAATAAACGTTTATCTTTTTCTTTTCACCACAACTAATTAGTTCATAAATCCAGCTTTCCACTATGTAAACCATTTTCCATCTGTCTCCTTTTCCTCGTTTACAGCATGAAGAGATCAAATCCACAGGTATTACAGATAAGCCAGGCAAACAGAAAGGATTCTAACATCGGAAGCCCGTTAAAGAGAATATCAGGAAATTCATATTCAGGGAGTCTGTTATTCTTCACTCCTGAAGTGTCGCCAACCCGAACTACGGAATACATATGATAGTCTCAGAACTATATCTGCAATTACATAAAAACTTTACTAACTAAATAGGTTTTTTGCTTTCTAATAATTTCAATAATTCTCCATGATTGTAACATTTCATATGAGTCATGATACCTAACATCATAAAATTCATAAATTTCAATCTATATGAATATATATTATACATGTATATCTTTTGTTCTACTCTTACCTTTTTAAAATGTGTATGCTGTGTTTGGAATAAAATACAATAAAACTAATAGATTTTTTTTCAAAACTTTTCTTTAGTTTTCTCCTGTTCATGATCTCCCCCCCCTGTTTTATTTCACATATGCTAATTTTTTGTGATATGAGATCAAATACAAGTTGTACCTTTTTCTTACTAGAATGACTTCTGGCCTCCAGGCTGTGTTCTTTATAACACAGTTTGGTGGGAACATTCCTCCCTGTTTACAAAAGCATCACACCCTCATTTTAGTATTCAATAAATCCTAAATAGAAAAGATGATCATTATCAACAAGCTGTGTATGTTCTGTTCTTTTCCTCTGGGCGGGGGGGGGGGGCACAAAGTATATGTCTTAAGACAAGCTTTGAAAATATTACATATTACAGAATTCTACCTTGTAGCTTAAAAGCCCTGTAAATTTATTGGCCTGACCAAAGCAACAAATGCTTTCCAGGGTGGATCACCAAAGGAAATGGCTCTCCATTGCTGAGTAGGACATGTGGCTCATACTCACAATCAGTGATGGAGGTGCCACTAGGGACCACTCTTCAGAAGTTGCTTTCCTGGAAACATTACATAGACTCTTTCTTCAGGTTTTGCTGCCAACACCATTTTTTTTTCAAAAAAATATGTAATTTAACTGTATTCTAATATAATTTAGTTCATTAAGTTGGGGGCGAGGAGAAAGAACAGGTCACCATTTTCATTTAGGTTTCCTGACACCCTTTCTCTCTGCTTCTGAAATAGTAGAGTGTGGAAGCCTTTTGTTCCAAATTCTCAGCATCTGTCCTGATGCATATTACTCTTGGTGTCTGCAGTTTCTGTGGAGGGAATGGAAGGGCAGACAAGGAGGGTGATTTTTCTATTCTAGCCTCTTGTTTACAATACCAGTGAGGGATAAAAGACTTGACTGTCACTTTCATTTGGGCTTTATGTGTTAAGACTCTTCCACTGCTTTCTTAGCTGAGCTCCAGAAAAAAATCATTTCCTCTCTTTATTATCTTTCTCTCATTCTGTTGGTGGAGTCAGAGTTCTAGAGTTTTACATTGGTTTCCATGACCATAAATTATCTGACCATACTCTACTCTCTTAAATCATCTTATGTTAATAACCAGTCTCTGGGAATGCCTGCTAATTTTCTGCCTATGTCACTATATTGGTTCTGGTTTGTTTGTTTTGTTGTTGTTGTTTATTTATTTGTTTTTCTTGTGTCACAAACAGTGTATTCCCTCCCTCCTCTCCTCCCAGTCCCTCTCCCTACCTCCTCTCTTCCCTCACTCTATACTCCCCCATACCCATCCACTCATCATCCTTTGTTTCTCTTCAAATACTGCCAGATGTCTCATGGATATTATTCTGCCATGGTATATCAAGCTGCAGTGAGGCATCTCCTCTTTTCTTAAGGCTGCTTAAGCTATCCAATAGGAGGAATGGGTCCCAATCTCAAAACAGTGTTTACTGAACTTTATATGCTAGGATTTACTCAGTCCTTAGAGGGCAAAAAGAATTGATATACTTTGTCTATGTTTATTTTTTTATAAAGTGATGGATCCTAATCCAGTGGGATTCATCTTCCTCTCCATTCTTTTTTTTTCCCTTACATTCTTGACTCTTTTTCTTCACAGTTTTGTCCTCGATAACAGGTAAAGTGTCTGTCAGAATATTTATCCATAAATATTTCCTCCATGTGTATATTGACAGAATAAGTAATAAAAATGAGAAAGTATGTTGGTTTGCTACACTGAAGTATCATTTTTCCATTAGTTTATAGTAGTTTCCATTTGTTCCTTCAAACGCATATTTTTATTCTTAATAACAGGCTCAACCTGTTATTATGCCCTGAATTATTTTACTGGTGAACTGAAGAGTTATGTTGGTTCCTCTAAATAGTCTTTAGAAACAAGTAAAATTCGTCAAATACCCTCAGGTGACTTGGGAGCTACCATTGGCAACATAGAGGGATTGAAGTCAACAGTTTTAGTTAATATATACTAGATTACAGGTATCATTGATACCTTTATTATCTGCAGATTACTGGAGATAATATTAAATTTTCTATGTCTATTAATATATAATTTACAGAATTATATGTAGATAGTATTATTTTATATAGTCTTTGCTGAGGCAAAATGAGATAACACTTGAAAATTAGATATCAAAATCCCAAGCATATATATTTCACTATAGTTTGAACATATTCTTGCATTAGAACCTTAAATTGTCTTGTGTCAGACAAACACAATGCTTATCTCAGTCCAGCGTCCTAGCATCATTCATTGAAGTGAACATTTACCTGGAGAACTCTATCATTAGATTATGCTCTGCTATAAGATATTTATATTATTTACAGTGCATAACTTTTAATTGCTTGTGACTGTACATTCATTTCTTTGCTTTTTCCTACCTGGATAATCAATGACAAACTGTAGAGAAGTGACTTGATATAGATTATTCATCATAACTATGAAGAAACAGGTGTCTCAGGGGCACACAGTGGATATGATCAGTAAGTTAACCCAAATCATGATAAGTTTCTGGATTAGCCCAATATCCACCATGGCTGTTATCCTGATTCAACCATTTTATAATGTATGATTATTTTAACATATTTTTTTCTTTGTTAAGATGTATTTTATTTATTTATTTATGAAAGATTTCTGTCTCTTCCCCACCACCGACTCCCATTTCCCTCCCCCTCCCCCAATCAACTCCCATTCCCTCATCAGCCCAAAGAGCAGTCAGGGTTCCCTGCCCTGTGGGAAGTCCAAGGACCACCCACCTCCTCCCAGGTCTAGTAAGGTGAGAATCCAAACAGCCTAGGCTCCAACAAAGCCAGTATGTTCAGTAGGATCAAAACCCAGTGCCATTATTCTTGACTTCTCAGCAGCCCTCATTGTCTTCTATGTTCAGCGAGTCCGGTTTTATCCCATGCTTTTTCAGACCCAGTCCAGCTGGCCTTGGTGAGTTTTGAACATGATAAATTCATAGAATTTCTAATATCGAGTTCTTAGCCATCCAAGTAGCATCAAGTATGGGTTCTATGTTGTGTAGTGGGTCTTATACCAAAACACATATTAGTTGATTACTCCCACAAGCTTAGTGCTACCATTGCACTAGCAAATCTTGTAGGCAGTACATCATTGTCAAGCCAAGAGTTTGAGGCTGAGTTAGTATCTGCATTTCTCTTTTGGTAGCAATCAAAAGTTCCTTTCTGTATTGAAGATGCTAGAACATAAAGGTGAAGGCTCTTTGTAAACACAGCTCAATGTCTCCAAGTTCAGAGTTGAATAGGTATCTTTAGCAATGGGGTCTTGCCTTTAGTTTGTTGAGAGAAACCTATAGATTTGGGAAAACATTGAGTAGTTTGGGAATTCCCTTGGGACCCTTGTAAACAACAACTCAGTTAAAATCAATCAAATCCAAATTTTGTAAACACCATTTAGTAACTGGAGATGGCTGGTTGATTCTCTGTCTTCTCATTGTTTTGCAATATAAGTTTTATCTCCTTCATATATGTATGTATTTTATAGTTTCTGTTGCAATTTTTCTCATAAAACCCCTGAAATGTCCCTTAATTTTAGATGTCTCTCCTGTATTTTTTCCCTTGTTTCTTTTTTTTAAATTAATTTATTTATTAAGGATTTCTGCCTCCTCCCCGCAACCGCCTCCCATTTCCCCCCCTCCCCCGATCAAGTCACCCTCCCTCATCTGCTCGAAGAGCAATCAGTGTTCCCTGACCTGTGGGAAGCCCAAGGACCGCCCACCTCTATCCAGGTCTCCTAAAGTGAGCATTCAAACTGCCTAGGCTCCCCCAAAGGCAGTACCTGCAGTAGGATCAAAAACCCACTGCGATTGTTCTTGAGTTCTCAGTATTCCTCATTGTCCTCTATGTTCAGCTAGTCCGGATTTATCCCATGCTTTTTCAGACCCAGGCCAGCTGGCCTTGGTGAGTTCCCGATAGAACATCTCCATTGTCTCAGTGTGTGGGTGCGCCCCTGGTGGCGGTCCTGACTTCCTTGCTCGTGCTCCGTCTCCTTCTGCTCCTGATTTGGACCTTGAGATTTCTGTCCCGTGCTCCTCTGTCTCTGTCTCCTTTCATCGCCTGATGAAGGTTAATATTCATGAGGATGCCTATGTGTTTGTCTTTGGGTTCACCTTCTTACTTAGCTTCTCTAGGAACATGCATTATAAGCCCAATGTCCTTTATTTATGGCTAGAAATCAAATATGAGTGAGTACATCCCATGTTCCTCTTTTTGGGTCTGGCATACCTCACTCAGGATAGTGTTTTCTATCTCCATCCATTTGTATGCAAAATTCAAGAAGTCCTTGTTTTTTACTGCTCAGTCAGAATGGCTAAAATAAAAAACACCAATGATAGCCTTTGCTGGAGAGGTTGTGGAGACAGGGGGACACTCACCCATTGCTGGTGGGAATGCAAACTTGTGCAACCACTCTGGAAAGCAGTGTTTCGGTTTCTCAGGAAATTCGGGATCAACCTACCCCTGGATCCAGCAATACCACTCTTGGGAATATACCCAAGAGAGGCCCTATCATACAACAAAAGTATATGCTCAACTATGTTCATGGCAGCATTGTTTGTAATAGCCAGAACCTGGAAACAACCTAGATGCCCTTCAACAGAAGAATGGATGAAGAAAGTATGGAATATATACATATTAGAGTATTACTCCCTTGTTTCTATCTTTCTTTCATTTCTGCATTTGATCCTCCAGTTCCAGGCACCCATCTATCCATAACAACCTATTCTATTTTCCTTTCCTAAGGAGATGTAGCTGCTCTATCCTGTAGTTCCTTACTATATATTTAACTTCTGTGGCTCCGCATAATGTATCTGGGTTATCACTAACTTAATAACTAATATCCACATACAAACAAATACTTACCATAGTTTTCTTTCTTGGTGGGGGTTATGTTACTCAGAGTGCTTTTTTTTCTATTTCCATATATTTATGAAATTTGATGATTTCCTTTTTAATGGTAAGACACTACTCCATTGTATAAATATGTCACATTTTCTTTATTAATTTATGTATATATTAGTCATTCGTATATAAGAAGGTTACTGATTTTTGTGTGTTGATTTTGTATCCTGCTCCTTCTTTTCAATGTGGTTATCAGATGTAGCAATTTCCTGGTTGGGTTTTTCAGGGTCTTTTATATATTAAATAATATCATTCACAAATAAAGAGAACTTGATTTTTTTCCTTTACTTTTTGTATGCTGTTGCATGTGTCTTTTCACAAGTGTGGGTTCATGTGGATCTGTTGAAAGGAAGACTCAGAAACACTGTAAGAATAAGCCTAGCATTTGCAGCTGCAGAAAACCTCAGCCTCTTAGAACTGAAGAGTCTTTCTTTTGCCCAGGGCATTTTTATGTTTCTCCATATTTACAATTAATCCAATTGATTTCCATATGCTCAAAACAACCTGGATGAAGCTTCTAAAGTACAATGCCAAGTGCAAATTTTCAATTCATCAAGTACCACAGTTTTCAAGGTTACCTGAACCAAGTTTTGTGTAGGTTTTGTATCCTTAGGAAACACAGACAAGATTCAGATAGGTCTGACAAAAGGTATCTGCCAAATAAAAGACGGATTATAGCTAGGTGCTAGTACTCTGGAACAGGGCCAGGAGTAGCCCAGCTGGGATTAGTGCTAGGCGCTAACTCTCTGGCACTCATCCAGGTGCAAACCAGCAGGAATTCCGCCACAGTATGCATTTGTTTTCTAACTGTCTTTTTGCTCTAGCTAAAACATTAAATACTATCTTGAAAAGGTATTGAGAGAGTTGTCATCTTTGTCTTCTGTCAAATTTTAGTGCAAACGTTTTGGGTTTCTCTCCATTTAGGTTTATATTGGCATTGTCTTATGATAAATTGTGTTTACTATGTATGATGAGTTCTTGATGTGTCCCCAATCTATAAAGTACTTTTATAAAGAAGTGATGTTTGGATTTTGTCAAAGGTCTTCTGCATCTAATGAGATGACCATGTGTTTTTTGCCTTTCAGCCTGCTTACGTGGTAGATTATTTTTATCAATTTATGCATGTTGAGTCAACTCTGTGCCTCTAGGATGAAATCTACTTTATTAGGATGAATTGTTTCTACACATATTCTTGAATTACTTGAATTGTGAATAATCTTATTAAATATTTTTGAATATTTTAATTATGTATATGTGTGTGAGTGTGTTTGTGTGTACATGTATGTTTTTTTTCTCTTTCTCTCTGTAATGTGTTTGTAGGGAGAGACGTGTGTTTCTGTCTGTCTGTCTATTTTGGGGGATAAGTATAAGAATGCAGATAACAACTAAGGCTAGAAGAGAGTTTCCAATACCTTGGATCTGGAGTTACAGATGGTTGTAAATCACCCAATGTGGATGCTGTTAGGCAGACCTAGGTCCTCTACAAGATCTGTACATGGTCTTAATCACAGTGCCATCTCTTAAGTCTTGGGATTCTACTGTCCCTTTTGTTACTACCATGAATGTATATGCACAGTTGGAAAGAATTGCTGTATCTTTCTTAGGAAAGTAATATGTAGAAAGTCAAAGTACTGTTGATATATATTTTTTTTTAAATTTCTTTTTATTCATCTGAATACTCTCCATATAGCTAAATTTAGGAAGAGAAAAGAACTGATGCAAAAAAAAAGCAAAGGATTCAGGCTTCCTCAAACCAAATTAAGAAAGGTACCTGAATGGTACCATTGGTTAAAGTACTTTCAGCTCCAATATGAGAACCAGTCTGGTGATTTGCAGAAATTATTCAAAAATCCAGATGAAATATAACACTCCCACAACTTATACATAAATCTTGTACTAAGATTAACAAACGAAATAAATCAATGAAGTAAAGAAGAAAGGAAAAGAAAGCTGATATTGTTTAGTAGGTGAAACTGCATACAACAGAGGTGCAAGTTATTAACGAGGAAAACTCAAACTGCCACCATAATCTCCTTGGGTCCAGTAAGAGTTCAGACAGACATTAATGTAAGGCAGACATGTTGGGAAAGATCCATAGTGCATTAGACCCATTTGTTTTTCTGTAGTGAAAATCACAGTGTTCCATTCATACTTCTTCGATTACTTTGTGAGTCATTGTCTCAGTGTGAATGGCTAAAACGGTATTTACACAGAACGCACTCTGTAGTGTCCGGATATATATCGTGTTCTTTCAGTGTTGTTTTATTTGTCTTCAGAAAAAGCGGTAAGTCTGAATTTTCTCTAACTATCTCCAAAATACTATTACTAGAAAATCTAATCAAGAACCAAATGCATTAATCATCTTCCCATGGCCATACTAAATACCTGGAATAAATGAAATACAAAGAGCTATTTTTTTTTTTTTTGAGAGAGAGCTTGAGTCCATGGATGCTGGTCCATAGTTCTTAGTCTGCTTCAGGGAAGCTTGTCATGATAAGAAATGTAGTATATCAAATCTCACTTTAATGCCTCAAATGTGTGAGTAGCTAAAAGGTTGTATTATACTTTCCCCCTTTAAGGATACATTCCAATCCTATAGGATATCTTAGTAAGGACTCTGTTTTACAGGTTCTACCTCCTTTAAAAACAAAACCTCAGCTGGGCGGTGGTGGTGCACGCCTTTAATCCCAGCACTCGGGAGGCAGAGGCAGGCGGATCTCTGTGAGTTCGAGGCCAGCCTGGTCTACAAAGGGAGTTCCAGGACAGGCTCCAAAGCTACAGAGAAACCCTGTCTCTAAAAACCAAACAACAACAACAACAACAAAAAAACAACAACAACAAAAAAAAAAACAACAAAAAAAATCTCCTGAATAAATTGGGAACATGGGGACTTTGGGGTAGGGTTGAAGGGAAGGGAGGAGTAGAGGTAGGGAGAGGAGCAGAGAAAAATGTAGAGCTCAATAAAAATCAATTTAAAAAAGGTTCTACCTCCTCTCATAGCACCAAGATAGGGAAGAACACTTCATTCATAGGTCTCTCAGAGACAAATAGGAAACATATCTCTATTGTGAATATACTTTTGAAGTGTGGAACTTTGGACAAGAAGAAAGACATGCCAACAAAGCCTTGTATCACAGACCACAGCAAATCAGAGTTTGGTTATATATTCAAAAAGACTGCTACAATATCTCTCTCTCTCTCTCTCTCTCTCTCTCTCTCTCTCTCTCTCTCTCTCTCTCTCATTCCCCTTCATGACGATTACTTTGGATGTTTATTAAATGAAAGAAGTGAGGCACTGAAGTCCCATACTCCAACAAACAAAATTGCTCCTCTTGCTGCAGCTTGTAAACAGACCTCTGTTTCACAGCCGCTCTGCCCACTGCACTTAGCCTGGTTACACTCTACTGCTTTGGTTCAGAATTAAGATAGGAAAAAATATTTAAGAGGTGTAATTTAAAAAGGGTAATTTTATTCTTTTGAAAATCGGTAGCTCCTTGATAAATAAGGATAAATAGGGAAACTATTAATGTGTCTCCAGAGTAACATTTTATTATTCCATTATTCAGAAAAGAATGAATTTAGGGTAGGTTGCATGATTACATCTTCAAATGCAAAAATTAACTCTAATAGTCATCTCAATAGGAGGGCTGCTAACTTCCTCAGTTCTAAGTCTTAGCTGCCTGCAATTTTAACTTGGATTTCATTATATTAAAAAAATGCTGTGTATAGTTATTACTGAAAAGCAATTGAATTCCACAAAATGACAAAAATGTAAATAGGTAACATTAAGGAGAGCAAAATAAACCACTCAAATATTTCAAGGCACATACACAGTCTAAGAGATTTTTCAAATTAATTTGCTACCCAGGAGCCTAATAAAACATACTACTGAGAACATAAAGTGATAGTAAAAAGAATATACCTCTCTTTATGGTCAACACTGTCGTTATGCAAAATATAAAGAGCCTTCAATAGTACATTACTGGAAGTGCTAATGCGTTAGTTTGCTTACAGAATGACGTAGTTTGTCTGTGCCACAGGAGGTCGTATATACACTTTATGGTTCTTGTTTTATAGAAAATCATTTGTATGCACTTGCTATTAAGCTTGTCAGAGAAAAAACTTGTTGTAAAACATTCTCAAATTATCTGTGAAGTTTTTGTAGGCATTTTAAAAAGCATTGTTTATAAACCAGCAGTACTCTCTATAAATGAGTTTTACAACTTTCTTTTTCTGGGTTGGTTCTATGAAGACATAACATTAAAATTTCAGTGAGATTCTGTTCCTTTTGCTTTATGTATTTTGTTTATTTTTATTTATTTTGTGATATACTGGGGATTGACCTAGGACCATGAACTTGATAGGCATGTGCTACCACTGACATCTCCAGCTCGGCTTTTTTTTTTTCTAAAATGAATTACTGTGTCTCACTTCACATCAATGTCTTAGAATTAAATCTAGTCATACAATATTATCAACTATATCTATATTATTAATGTGGTATTTGTGTGTTATGAATATGAGTCACTCAAATCTCCCCTTCTCTGTTTACATGGGCTCAGATCACCAGACTTGAATAAGAAGCACCTTTCCTTGATGAACTATCTCTTTGACCATATTAACAATATCTTAAACTACCCACTATTAAAGGAAATTATTCTTTTTTAATCACTTGCTACTACACTAGTTCAATGCAATTTCTTCAAGGGGAATTTTGCAGCCAGATAGAATATATAAATCTCTATGAATATCATTGAAAATAATCTTTGAATCCTTGAAAAAACACAGTTAAATTAAATAATGATCACAATCATTTCCTCTGCATTCCAATAACACTGCATTCTTATAGTACAGGACCTATTAAACCTCATCCATTCTTGAACCATTTTTCACTATAAAATAACTTTATACAACCATGGTATAAGAGTATATAAGGAAGTATAGGAATCAAGTATTCATTAATAATAAAAGATTAAAGTGAGCTAAAAAGATGGACTAACACTTAAGAGCACTACTGCCCCTGCAGAAACATCTGTTGGCTCACAACTGCCTGCAACTTCAGTTCCAGGGTAAGTGACAGCTAAATACTGTAAGTACACCTGCATGCACATGGCGCACAGAAATACATGTGGACACCCACTCCCATACATTAAATAAATACATCTTAAAGATATAGCATCCAAAACAGCAGCAAATTTACATGCTGAGGTAATATAATTGTTCTTACATGATTGTATCATGGATAAAAATTTGACATTAAATACACAGACCACCATCAATAATTAATTATTGCTTTTATAATTCTCAATGCTGATAATGCTGTCTTGCATAAATATATAGTGCAAATGTAGTAGAGTATATTTATGGCTAATTAAAATTTTCTATCTTAATCAAAAGTAAAAACCCATTTACTGACTTTTTAAATGAAAACAAAATAGAAATTTGAACAGTAAATTAAAAAGAGAAAAACAAAACCAACAAAATCCTTACAGAACACAATTAAAAGTTACACTAAATTTGACAGTCATATGCTGCTGAGGAATGGTGGCCAGAAACATTTAAGTCTTCTTTTCTCTGCTTTCTTTTTTATTTTGTCGTTAATTAAACTATTGTGTTTCTGTCAGAGCACTGTGTACGTAGAGCAAGCACTGTGCTTTTCTGCCGTTATTCATTGTGAGCATGCTGTGAAGGTATGTGTGTGCAAAGTGTGCATGACATCAGTGAAGTCACATAACCCCACACCAGCAACAATACTAGGATAACTGCAGGTGTATTATACATTCAAGTTCAGTAACTTTGCATCAAAGTTCATTATTCATTTAGGTTCATTATGCAGGTTGTTTTTTCTCCATGGTCATGGTAGTAATGGTAATTTCTAATTGTTTCTTTGTTTGTTTTTATTCTTCTCTCATCCAATACATCCTGACTGCAGCCACTACCCACTCCTTCCTGTGCTACCCCCTCCCATCTCCATCAGATCCACTACCCCTCCATTTCCATTCAGAAAAGAGAAGGCCTCCCAGGAATGTCAACCTAGATGAAATAAGGCTAGGCACAAACTCTCCTATCAAGACTGGACATGGCAAGTCAGTAGAAGAACAAAGATCCATCCAAGAGCAGGCAGAAAAGGAAGAGACACCCCAACCCATATAGTTAGCTCTCCCACAAAAACCCTAAACCAAGCAACTGCAGCATGTATGCAGAGGACCTAACACAGACGTATACAGCTTCTATGACTGCTGTTTCAGTCTTTGTGAGACTCTGTGAGCCCTGCTTAGCTGATTTTGTGCTTTCCTGGTGTTCTCACACCCTCTGGCTCCTACAATTCTTCCTCTTCCTCTTCAGTGGAGTTCCCAGAGCTTGTCCTAATGTTTGTCTGTGGGTATTTGCTTGTTTTTTTGTCATTGTGCCCTCAGAACCATATACGTTGTCAAAAATTTGATGACACCTCTTTTCATTTCTATATCACCACATAGGAACCTGGCCTACAGTGAAGATGCTGGGTATAAGTTCAATATTTTCTAAATCTTCTAACACATAACTTTATGTACCTTATCCTCTTACCAAATCACGAAAGTACAGTCAATAGAAAATCCCACAGCAGAAAATCCTAAAGAAGGAAAACACACACACACACACACACACACACACACACACACACACACACACACACACACTACCACCCAAAAAGTAACAGGAATTAACAATCACTGGTCATTATATCCTTTAATATCAATGGACTCAACTGGCCTATAAAAAAAACACACCCATTATATCCATTGCTACATTCAAACAGCATTCACAGCAAGTGCATACTGTTTTCCTAAAGACCTGAAGCAATCAGAAGCACATTTACTCAATGAAAGCATAAATCACTAGGACTTTATTCAGTGTCCTTTAGAAATTTTATTCATGTCTATGACCTGTTGTGTTTCTCTAACTGAACCTATTAACCTATTAAATCCCATAGTGTTCCCACTTTCCAGAGCTCCAGCAATGTTGCCTATACACAAAAGCCAGTTTCTTTTTTTTCTTTTTTTTTTTTTTTTTGGTTTTTCGAGACAGGGCTTCTCTGTAGCTTTGGTGCCTGTCCGTGAACTAGCTCTTGTAGACCAGGCTGGCCTCAAACTCCCAAAGATCCGCGTGCCTCTGCCTCCCGAATGCTGGGATTAAAGGCATGTACCACCACTTCCTGGCTAGCCAGTTTCTTCTTAATCTTTTCACTTTTTGATTCCTTCAATGTTAAGGGACTCTGGCCAGCTTGAGCGTGCCAGACACAGCACTGGTAGGCCTTGCCCATTATATTCCTAAAGATAGCCACCTATAGCCGGGCTGTGGTGGCGCAAGCCTTTAATCCCAGCACTCAGGAGGCAGAGGCAGGCGGATCTCTGTGAGTTCGAGGCCAGCCTGGTCTACAAGAGCTAGTTCCAGGACAGGAACCAAAACCACAGAGAAACCCTGTCTGGAAAAAATAAAAATAAAAAAGATAGGCACCTACATTTGTTCTCTTATTTGACCACTCTGTCCTCCTGAGGCTGACTACCAAGATCCAGCTATCAAAGTAATGAAGTCCAGCAATCAAAAGCCCCCTTTAACTCACTAAATTAACATTTCCAATCAAAATTAAACATTTTATCCTAAAATGGAATTTCTGTTTGTGCCTTTCTGAACTGCCATTTTTCTACATGCCACATCTGTCTGTCTACTCTCTATCCAGAGGCAGTTTTTTGTCCCTCCAGACAAATATGCATGTTCCCTTTCCCTTTTCCCTGGTCCTCTACTTCCTGTCTTTCTCTCTTATTCCTTGCCCTCTGTTCCTCTAGGGAAAATAATTCTCCTTTGTGCTAGGAACTTGGTCTTGGGGACCCTGAGCCAATACGTTTCCTTTCACTATGAGTCTCTAAATATCATATTAATTTTAACTTATTTGTACTCAATAATCTGGATTCAATTTCTTTTCCTTCCTTCCTTCCTTCCTTCCTTCCTTCCTTCCTTCCTTCCTTCCTTCCTTTCATTCTTTTTTCAAGAATAGATTCTCTGTGTAGCTTTGGTGCCTGACCTGGAACTAGCTCTTCCAGATGAGGTTGGCCTTGAACTCCTAGAGATCAGGCCACCTCTGCATCCTGAGTGCTGGAATTAAAGGCATGTGCCATCATTCCCTGGCTTGGATTCTCCTTTTTAATGTAAACCAGATTTTCTTCTGCCCAGCCCTTAGCATGCTTCTCAAGGGATTGGAGAGAATATAATTTTGTCTCATGTTTAATGAGACATTTTTACTAAACTTCCTTACATGAAGTCTAGCCAGATTTGCTTTTACTACACTGTAAAGGCTTTAGAATATGACTTCTAATGTCCAATAGTGGAACTACAAACCGTTATGTTGCTTTCCCTTTCTTGACTAACAGAACAGATAGTAAAAAATACTTTTTCATTAGGTACCAGAATACCACATTCATTATTTTTTTCTTGACTTTTCTATTCCTAAATCAACCAATAATGAAAAGATTCTTATTTTCGTCAAGATCTCATAATAACAGTTTGACTAAATACCTTATACCATTAGCATAATACTCAACAAAATACGATGAGCTCATAACTTTTGATATTAATTCATATATACTTTTTAAAACAGTTTTTATACAAAAGACACAGAAAAACGTAATAAGATACTATTTTGTAATTAATAGTTTTCATTCTCAGACACTTAGAATAAATAGATTAAAACAAAACATTCAAAACATGTACATGAGTAAAAATTCCCCTGATGAAGATATCATCACATACCTTTCTTGCTGCTGTGGCAAAATAACTAAGCCAAGCACTTACAGAGGGAAAAGTCGAGTCCACAGTAGTGGAGAAGAAAAGGGGACAGGTACACGAGGCACCCGGCCAGCATGGATCTTCAGTTAATAAACAGATGGAGAGGAACGCTGATGTTCACATCACCTCCTCTGTCTATTCAGTCCATGACTCCATCCCACAGAATGGTGTTCTCAACACTTAGGTTGGGATGTTTCCACATGTTCACCTTCCATACGTCTTTTAGTGTACTCTCTGGGTCCCCTTGAAGGGATTCTGGCAAAGCCACACCTTGTCTCTGCTTAGCAGCACTTCTCTGACACCATGGTATAAGACTTCATGACCCCTTCAAAACTGCACCCTTCATGCCTACACAACCAGTAGCACATGGGTGTTGCTGCCATGTTTTGTTGCCTGCTTGGGAAGGAGCCTTGATCCGTTGGACAACACCAGCTGAGCACTTGTCCTGTCAAAATCCTCTCCTTGGCAGTTGTTTTAGATCAGGCGAGAACCTGTTCTGCAGTATTCTCACAACAGGAGTTCCCTTTCAAATTAATAAGTGAGCGATCTTAGGAAACTTCCTGTTTTCCCAGAAAAAAAAAAAGTTCATACCTTTCTTTAACATGGATGACTGCTTTCAAATTGCCTCATCACTTGTGCTAAATTGATTCACATGTTTTGTTCACGGCCAAACATTTTTCTTGTCTTCACTACTTCACTTTTTACTTTCTCTTACTGTGAACCTGGAAAAGAGAAAGAAGAAATATCAGCTATACTTGATCTGTCTTGGAGTTTTTTCTAACACACAAATTAGTCCATTACTCTTGTAATTGGCCTCATTAAAGTTCTCAAACATAAGCAGAAGTCATTGAGACTGTTTGTATGAAGAGCACAAGAATGGCCTCTTCCCAAGTTCCCAATAGAATCTTTGTTTCCTGGCCTGACCTATCCACATGTCTTTGAGAACTCTAACCTTTCAAACCTTCAGCTGTAACAACCCATTACTACGTTCTGTCTGTAACACTGAAAAGCCTTTCTAGTCCAAAGTTCCAAACCATTGAAAACAGTTTCAAAAGTCTAAGGATCATGGTGTAAAGTTGATGAAAACAACGTTTTTATTTCTTGACTTTTTTTGAATCTGTTACATTTCATATCGCTACAGCAAAATATCTAACAAATGCAACTTAAAGGACAAAAAGCCTTTTGCCTTAAAGTTTGCAGGTCCAGTCCATTATGTCTCAAAAGGCATGGCAGCAGGCTCATGAAGCATCTTGTAGTACTTTCACAGAGAGGAATTAGACAGAGATAAACATGTTGCTATCCTGCCTTTCTCCCTTGTGTTCAGACTAGTGTTCCAGAACAGAACAATTCTATCTACTGTTAAAGTTGGGTCTTTCCATATCAGTTGCCCAAGTCTAGAAAATCCCCACAGAGATATTTGTTTACATTGTGGTTCTAAATCTCATCAAGTCAACAATCAAGATTATACACTACAAATAGAAACTACTCAGCACACAAACAGTACATTATCATTGGTTTTTGATATAAAGATGATTAAAATTTCCTTCATATTGTGTTTTAATTTCCTAGTATGTTCTAAACTGTATTAGTATATTTCTCAAAATTGTGTCAAAAGATATTCATGAAATTGAGTATTCTCTTTTTCATAATTTTTTAGATATATTTACTATGTATACAGTGTTCTGTCTGTATGTATGCTTGTAGGCCAGAAGAGGAGACCAGACCTCATTACAGATGGTTGCGAGCTACTATGTATTTCCTGGGAATTGAACTCACGAATTCTGGAAGAGTAGGCAGTGCTCTTAACTGCTGAGCCATCTCTCCAGGCCCCGATTATTCTCTTGTTGGAATAAAAATATGCTTCTATGGGGAAGAAAATAAAGTACTTAAATGAATGTTATGACAAGACATGGATCAATATTTTATTACAGACATTTTAAATTCCACTAGATGGCTAATACAAATCCTTTGTAGAAGTGCATTCAGCCTTTCTTTATAGTAAAAATATGTTTACAGATACTTTATTTCAGGAATACAACCATGTGTTGGGAAGTGAATGAGACTTCCCCATCACTCTGAAACTGATGTGGGATTCCCGTCTATATACTGTGAATATGTTTTATTTCAGTTGGTTAATAAAGAAGCTGCTTGGGCCTATGACCATACAAAATAGAGGAAGACAGAAATTCCAAGTAGAGATAGAGAAAAACAGAAGGCAGAGTGGCAGAGACTCCATGTAGCTGCCAGAGGAGACAGATGCTTTTGTGGTGATACAGAGATGAATAGAAATCAGTTAATTCAAAATGTAAGAGGTAGTTAGAAGTATGTATGAGGTTATTGGCCAAGAAGTATTGTAATTAATACAGTTTCTGTGTAATTATTTTGGGTCTGGGCAGCCGGGAAACATGAAACGGTGCATTCTCTTAACAAGAAACATTACTTACATTAAAAATTTTTTCCAATAAATAATGAAATTGTTCTACACTTATATGTAAATGCCAAAATTAGGCTTATTGTTGAGATCATTTATGTAAATTATCTTTGTTTTTTGTAACCCAATGAAACTTCATGAGTTATTGACTTGCGTTTCATATGCTTAACAACATTTTTCTCAGAGTACTTTTTACTTTTAATAAACTATTTAATTGATTTATTTTTTGCCTATATTTTGACATTGTATCTAAAAAGCAACAAATTTAAGTTCATTTAGAATTTGCTCCAGTAATTTATTTGACATGTTCTATATCTTCGGAGTTTATAATTAATTGTAACAGTGATATTGAAATGGTATTCAGGAAATTGTAAATGGTTTTTTTCTTCCTTTTCACTTTCTGCACATAGCAAGGTGTACCTAAGCTCACAGTTAACACTGTTATTCTATTGTATCACTTCAGTGCTTGTGTTGGTTAATGTTCACATTACAGAATCAATGCTTCTGGAAGATGATCTGGGAAATACCTGTGGGGAGTACTTTGATTAGCCTAATTGAGATTTGAAGACTCATCCACTGTGGGTGTGAGACATTAGACTTGGTAAATGAAGGAAGGGAAGTGAGTGGCATCATGGAGTATTCCTCTGTGTCCTGATTGGAGGCATGATGGGACAGACCAGTTCCTTCATGCTCTTACCTTTATAACTCCACTGCCATGCTGTAGCCTGGGGTTGTGAGCCAAATATACCCATATCTCTTGAGTTGCTTACACCAGGAAAAGAATCTAAGTTCCTTTATTAATAATTATTTAGACATATTTATGTGGACTTATTTCTAAGATTTCCTTGTTTGACTCATATGCCTATATTTTTTAAACTTTCAACCCATGAACATCAGGTATCTCTCCAGTATAGAACACTTAGCTTTTTTCTTTCACCAAACCTTTGAATTTTGGCATATATATAGTCAGATTTATAGCTACACATTTAATTTTTTGTTTTAGCAATATTTTTAAAGCTTCAAATTGAAAGTGTTAATTATGTATATCTAAAATAGCTTTTACCTTTTTAAAATATTAAAATGGCTAATTTTATATCTTTCTGTATCATCTAACTTTCAAGAATCTGTTTCATCTCTTCTGGATAATAATAATACAGTACATAAATAACTATGTAATCTATGAATACAGGAAGATTCATTATAAATCTGTGTGTGAATCATCTTTTCTTTCCCCTTATTTTACCATCTTTAATTTCAACTATTATCCTTTATAGAGTAGAGCGAATGTTATTGTTTAGCAGCGGCAGCAGCACTGAAGAATGAGTCACAGTGGACAACAAACCCACGAGGGAGTTTATTAGGAAAGAGAAGGGGTGAGAAGGGGTTGTAGCCATCTATCAACTGAGAAAGACAGTGAAATGAGTGGTCAGTGCTTGCTTAAAAGAGAAAGATTGTGCATGTGTACAGAACCTTACACAGCCATTCAATGCGTGACTCAGCCACACAATGTATGAAATAGTGATGTATGTTCTAGGTCCTCTGGGCTGGCTAGGTATTTTCCAGAATACCGCTGGGTGCATCCTGCTGGCTGAATGGGTGGGCCAGTATAATGTCTAGAACCTAACAGAGTATCCTGCAGTAAATAAAATGTTAGTTGTAAGTTAATTTTTTAACTCATTTTTCTTAAGTTAAAATGAATGTAATTCCATTTTTGAGAGTAGGACGTGATAAGTAACTATCAAATTTTGTATAATACTTCATCTATCAATTCTTCTGATCATATGAGTTTCATCATTTATCTAGCATAGAGATAAATTATAGTAATTGACTTTCAAGTATTAAAGTAACCATGCATATCTAGAATTAATTATGCTTATTTGTATTATGTGATTTTTCTGTACATCAGTTAAGCTTAATCTGTAAAACTTCTGTTGAAGATTTTGAATCTATGCCTATGAAAACAGTTTTTATTTTGTTTCAGGTTTTTTTTGTTTTTGTTTGTTTTATTTTTTTAAAACATAGACTATGTAGTTCTGTTTATTCTACAGTTACCATGTTTGCTTCAAAAACAGATTTTCCTGCATCTGCCTCCCAAGTGCTGGAATTAAAGGCTTTTACCCTCATGCCTGGGCCAGTTTTCCAATTTATTGTCAGCATAATGATAGCCTTAAATAATCGGTTCAGTTTGAAAGTGTTTTCTTTGCTTCTGTTTAGTGAGATGATTGAAAACAGATGACAGCATTACTTCTCTCAACCTTGATAGAGACCACAGGTGAACTCATGTGAGAGAGAGACTGTGGGTTCAAGTTTGTGAGAGTTTGTTCTTGACCACTCATTTCCCACTGTGTGAGTTAGGTGCAGTATTCGTTATTTGTTCTGTTGCTGTGATACTTACCACAACAAAAGCATTTGTTTGCCCCATAATTGGAAGAAGTGAGATGATATGACCCCATGGCATGCAGGTCAGGAAACAGAGTAATGGATATTAATGTTCAGCTCCATTGATTCTTCTTTTTCATCTGGCATGTAGGCACTTTCTACCTTAGTAAACCTAGTGAAGATTTTCCAACACAAACACATCCAGCGATTTGTCACCTGGTGACTCTAGAATGCTTTGAATTATTATTTATCTTTTCTTTGTTTAAAGGATCAGTGGCTATGGCATTCCTTTATACTTCACATCAGTAGTTTCTGTCTTCCCTTGTTTTAATAGCCCAGAAATTTATCAGCCATATTTTAGTATTCACAGAGCTGAAAATTCTTTTCTTTATTGTTTCCTTGTGTCTGAATTTACTGATTTCACCTTCATTTTTGTTATCATGATAAAATATGATTACTAAATATAACCCTCATCTTTCTCCTTTCAACATGCATATTTAATATTTAATGTTTTTACTTTCTCTCTTGCCTCTGCTTTCCCTGTGCCCACCCAATATTTTAAAAGTAATATTTAGCTTTTACTAATGCAACAGATCCTGATATGTTTAATTTTTTTTTTAAATTTGGAAACTACTTGAAAATTTTCTAACTATCTCTCTGCAACTAAGTTTTGGTTTCAGAATACCGAACTTTGGAAATAAACTTCAGACTATTTTGGTCTTATAGCCCAGAATGTGGTCTACCTTGGATAATACAATGCTAAGAAGTTTGTGTATTACAGGTTCTGAGCTATTTCAAATAATGACACTATAAACAAGGTTGAGCACATTCTTGTGGTATGATTGAATGTATGTATATATATATATATATATATATATATATATATATATATATATATATATATATATATGACAGCAGTATTATTGGGTATTGAGGTAGATAATTTCTTAATATTCTAAGACATTGTCATACTGGTTTCCAAAGTGGCTATACGAGTTTGCACTTCTTGCAGATTGCTGCTACATCTTTGACCTTTTCCTGCTCCTCCCTGCCTGTCTCCTTCCAAAGTTGTATTACCCATCGTGGAGTCCCACTCACCTGGATGACTGCTTGGCGCTGGGACCAGTGCCCCACATTGGGCACCAGATGCTAGGCTTCCTGAGCTTCCTTATTCCCCAGGGAAAGGAGAGTATGCTATCTGCCCATTCTGCAGCCCCATGATGCAGGACAATCAGATGCAATAGGAAGTTGAGTCAAAGCAAGAACTCAGTTTATTAATGTGAGCATCAGCTTATAAAGGTTAAATGACATGGTTAATGTGGGGGTACCTCCAGCCAATGAGAGACAGCCAAGCCTTTCCTCTGGCTGGAGGGTTGTCTACCTAGATTTTGCTGTTTCATTCTCACTTGTATTCCTCAGACCTGAGCTAGGATTTTCTTTGTCCTACAGGCCTTGAGGTGTAAGCACTGAACTTGAGCCAGGCTTTTTTCTGTCCTATAGGCTTTGAGATAATTTTGGCCCGCAAGAGAGAAAGTAATATCCCTTAGCTCTTTGAGGTTTTGAGTAGATTTTCTATGAGGTTTAATACGCAATATTAATATTTCAAGTATATGTTTTATTATGCCTCCTACTTGAAGAAATTTGTGTTATTTAAGATATTTATCATTTTATGAATATATATGTACATATACATACATATGCCTAACATATTTCTCTTATAATTTATAATATAATTACACAATTTTGCTTATCTCTGCCCTTCTTCTTAAAATCATTATTTCTTTAATCACTGTTATTATATGTATTTACTTTTTTCAATTATGTGTGCTGGGTGGGGGTAATATATATGAAAGTGGAGGCTAGAAGAGGGAATCCAATCACCTAGAGCTAGAATGACATACAGTTTTAAGTTCCCTATGGGTTTAGACTCTGAGCTAAAATACTTTAACTTGATTTAAACTTTGGTTGTTTAAATCAAACTGTTTGTATTTTTTAAAGACAGCAATTAGAAATTAATAAACATAGGACCTCTATAAAAGCATCACATTCTCTGAACTGCTGAGCCATATCTCCAACCACATAAGATAATAATTCTTTAGTCAATTTTCTTTTTTATTCTTCTATTTTAAAAATTAAAAAAAAATCCCTCCCATACAATAAATCCAGACCCCAGTTCCTCCTACCCCCACTCCCCATGGCTCCCCCACTTTCCCTCTCCCACAAATCCTTTCCCAATCTGTCGCCTTCCAGAAAAGAGCAGCCTTCCAATAAACAAGAATATGACAAAAATGACAAAAGAAGACAAGGCAAAATATCTCACAGCAAGGCTAGACAAGACAACCTGACAGGAGAAAAAGAGTCTCAAGAGCAGGCAAATGAGCCAAGTCACATCTGCTCCCACGATTAGGAGTCTCAAAAAAACATCAAACTAACAATCATCATGTATCCACAGAGGACCTGCTGCAGAAACCTGTAGGCCCTGTGATTGATACTTCAGTCTCGGTGAGCTCATATGCTCCCTGATTAATAAAGTCAGTGTGTTACAGTCTCCTGGTATTCCTCATTCCTGATAACTTCTGTAATCTTTCTGGGTGTTCTTCTGCAGAATTACCCAAGCTCCAAAGGGAGGAATCCATGGAGACCTCTCTCTGTGTCTGTCTGTCTGTCTGTCTGTCTCTCACTTTCTCTGAATAATGTCCAACTGTGGGTCTCTGCATCTTTTCCCATATGCCCCACAGGAAGCCTGTCTGATGACAACTGGATAAAGCATCAACCAATGAATATAACAGAATATATTAATAATCATTTCATCAATTTTATTTAATTTTTTTAGACCAGAAGTTTTTGGTTCTACCTTAAGCTCCTGGGCTATCCAGTCTCTAGTGACTGGCCATACAAGTAGGGCTGGGCATAAACTTCATTCTGTTGAGTGGAACTCAAGTTAAATTAGACATTTGTTGGTCACTGCCGTAAGTTCTATGTTACCACTGTCTCAGGGTATCTTGCAGGCAGGACAGACTATATGTTAAAGGTGCTGTGGCTAGGTTAGTGTCCAGGTTTCTGTTTCAGTACCTATGGAGTACCTTCCTACACCAAAGAGACTAGACTCCAGAGGTAAACACTACATACAGTCACCAGCATGATCTCTTTGTGTTCAATAAACTATGTAGGTGTTGTCCTCAGTTTGTTGAAAGCAACTTTTGTCCTAGCATCAGCCTGGGCTTTTGGGGATCTCCACAAGATCCCATCACCCACCATCTCAGCAGAAGACAACCTAGTCCTGCCACTGGAAGCTTTTCCTCCCTAGAAGATATTTGACAAATACCCATATCTGGGATTGTTTACATGTCTTAAAATTGAGCAAAATATCTAAGGTCATGCTCAACTTCCTTATCGATCAGGGAAATGCAAATCAAGACAACTTTAAGATACCATCTTACACCTGTCAGAATGGCTAAAATAAAAAACACCAATGATAGCCTTTTCTGGAGAGGTTGTGGAGAAAGGGGTACACTCATCCATTGCTGGTGGGAATGTAAACTTGTGCAACCACTCTGGAAAGCAGTGTTTCAGTTTCTCAGGAAATTTGGGATCAACCTACCCCTGGATCCAGCAATACCACTCTTGGGAATATACCCAAGAGAGGCCCTATCATACAACAAAAGTATATGCTCAACTATGTTCATAGCAGCATTGTGTGTAATAGCCAGAACCTGGAAACAACCTAGATGCCCTTCAACGGAAGAATGGATGAAGAAAGTATGGAATATATACATATTAGAGTATTACTCAGCAGTAAAAAACAAGGACTTCTTGAATTTTGCATACAAATGGATGGAAATAGAAAACACTATCCTGAATGAGGTAAGCCAGACCCAAAAAGAGGAACATGGGATGTACTCACTCATATTTGGTTTCTAGCCATAAATAAAGGACATTGAGCTTATAGTTCATGTTCCTAGAGAAGCTAAATAAGAAGGTGAATCCAAAGACAAACACATAGGCATCCTCCTGAATATTAACCTTCATCAGGCGATGAAAGGAGACAGAGACAGAGACTCACATTGGAGCACCGGACAGAAATCTCAAGGTCCAAATCAGGAGCAGAAGGAGACGAAGCACGAGCAAGGAACTCAGGACCACGAGGGGTGCACCCACACACTGAGACAATGGGGATGTTCTATCGGGAACTCACCAAAGCCAGCTGGCCTGGGTCTGAAAAAGCATGGGATAAATTTGGACTAGCTGAACATAGCGGACAATGAGGAAGAATGGGAACTCAAGAACAATCGCAGTGGGTTTTTGATCCTACTGCACGTACTGGCTTTGGGGGAGCCTAGGAAGTTTGGATGCTCACCTTAGGAGACCTGGATAGAGGTGGGTGGTCCTTGGACTTCCCATAGGTCAGGGAACCCTGATTGCTCTTCGAGCAGATGAGGGAGGGTGACTTGATCGGGGGAAGGGGAGGGAAATGGGAGGCGGTGACTGGGAGGAGGCAGAAATCCTTAATAAATAAATAAACTAAAAAAAAAGAAGATGCTGGGAAAAAATAAAATAAGAAAAATTTGGGTTGGAAAAAAAAAAAGAAGAAGCTAGGACTTTTCATGACAATGAGATACATCTGCTCCTGGCAGCACCAATCTACATCAAGAGGATGATGGGCATTGAAGAGGTTCAAAACTGCTCTAGCATGGACTGCTTGATGCTGTGCTGTTTTAACTGGACATGCAGGACCCACAGAAAAATTTGCCTAAAGGTAAGACCATCTTTTGGAGTTCCTGCTTCATGGAAGGGTCTGCCAGACATTCTGCACGATACAGAAGAAAGTGACTGAAAAACTGCCAATATAGGCAGACATGTCTTTGAAATTACCTGCTTCATGAAAAGTTTTCTGGATACCGCGGGCCTGTAGGCTGAGGATTGATGCCCCAATGGTACTTAAGAGTTTTGACTGTTTAGGCAGCGAGATGTCGCTGTCAATTCTAGAGTTCTGGAAGTAGCTTACAATGCACTTCCTGTTTTCTTAGATAATATTATATCCTTCTGGAGTCTTTGATCAAGTTGGAGAATAGATAGAAAGTAAATATAGTTTTTGTTAATTATGATAAAAGATAAAGTAGATATAAATATTGTAACTGTAATACTTGCTTGATACCAATTTTTTTAAAATTTCTATGTTAAGGTTAAAACCTTCTTTATTTAAACAGAAAAGGGGAGGTGATGTGGGATACCCCTCTGTAAAGAACATTGGCTAATAAAGAAACTGTCTTGAGCCCATGACAGAGTGGAATAGAGCTTACCAGGGGAAACTAAACTGAATGATGAGAAGAAGAAGGCAGAAAGAAACCATGGAGCCACTGCCAGAGATAGACACGTTGGAATCTTGCCAGTAGTCCAGAGCCACATGGTAAAATATAAAATAATGGAAATGGGTTAAATTAAGATGTAAAAACTAGCCAATAAGAAGTTATAGCTAACAGACCAAGAAGTGATTTAATTAATACAGTTTCTTTGTGGTTATTTTGGGGCTGAGCAGCTGGCACTAATTAGCGGCCTGCTTACAACACACTTGGGCATCCATGCATCCCCTCCTTGGGCCCTTTTTGTTATCTAGCCTCTTTGTATCCCTGTATTGTATCGTGGTTATCCTTTACTTTACAGTTAATATCCAGTTATGAGTGAGAATATGCCATGTTTATCTTTCTGAGTCTGGATTTCCTCACCCAGTATGATTTTTTTCTAGTTCCATCTTTTTACCTTTTTTTTATTCAGTCATGAAAAAGAATAAAATTTAAAATTTACAAGAAAATATTGGAAATGAATAACATGTTATTCAAGCAAATTAAACTAGTGTCAGAAAGACAACTGTGGACAGACTCCATGTGATAAAAGAATAAAATATAAAGCTAGAAATATAAATAGAAAGCTAGGTAGGAAAAGGAATGCAAACATATGAAATTCATCAAGAGAGAGCAATACTGAGAAAATAGGGTCAGAACACAGTGTATACAAATATAGAAATTCCACAAAGAAATACTTCTTTTCATAGTTAATGTATGTGAATAAAAAGATGGATATTCTTATTTTATTAAGAATATGGATGAACCTAGATGCTCTGATATTAAGTGAAATAATACAAGCATAGATAAATGAGTATTACATAGTCACACTCATATGGATACTAAAATTATTGATCTCTTAGAAGCAGAGACTAGAATAGTAGCTACCAGGAGCTTGAGTAAATTGAGGAAATGTGGAGAAATATTAGTCAAAACAAACAAAGTGTTACAAGAACTGGGGTTGAGGAGATAGTGCAGTGGTAAAAATGCTTCCCATGGAAGTATTAGAACTAGAATTCAGATCCTAGAACCTCCATATTTGCCTGGTCGATGTGTCAGTGGCCTGTGATTCCAGCCTTGGGAGAAGAATAAAGAACATCTCCAGAACAAGCTGGCTAATAAAACTAGCCATACTAATGAGTTCTGTGTTTGAATTAGAGACTTGGCCTCAATGGATAACAATTTAGAGTGATCAAGAATGATCCCTCTCATCAATTTTAAGCCTGCAAACGCAAAGACACCTTTGTATAGGCACCAACACACACATGTGCTGATACCTATGAAAATAGGCATGCACCCACATGGAAAAAAGAAAGCAAATAGTTAAAAAATAAAAATAATTTTAATAAATATGTTTTACAACATTGTGACTTTGGTTTAAAAAAGCAGAATATGCAAGAAAATGCTAAACAGAAGTGAAGGATCAAAATTAATAATGAAGTCAGAATACTTTTTACATTCATGTTGGGCTATTAGAAAATGTATATTTTTTTAAAAAAATTGGGCTAATAGTATTTCCTGTCCCCCATTGGAAGAAGAAGTAAATAAAATTCAACAGCATGAAAAACAATAATCCAGGAAATAAATCCAGATAAGAACCTGGAGACTTGAACTGATACAAAAGTCATTGATATATGCTGCTTATTGGCCTGCTCAGTATGACTTCGTCTACTTCTATTTTCTTATAAGGCAGAACCACCATGAAAACATTTTTATTTTAATCATGTATAATACCTACTTTAGTAAGTGTGTTTTGATTGCATTTTCAATCTGTTTACCTAAATGATATGCAGGGATCATATTAAATCTTACTGAATACATCAAATAAATATTTTGATATTTTCTAAGTTGGTTAATGTCTCAAAAAGCAGAAGTGATCAATATTAAATAAGAGAAATTTTTAAACACAACTGACTGTATTTATAGAGGTTTAGTTACCAAAAAAATCAATTTATATTTCTGTTTAAATATTCCTATTACATTTTGTCAAAGAAAGCACATATATTTAAGTACCCTAACCAGTAAGTAGATATTATCGTTATCCATATATATTCAGCTGTCACGTAAGAATTTCTAGTTTCTCCCCAACTCTGCAAAATATTGAAAAAGTACCATTATGTGCTTATTTTCCCTGGGCACACAATTGAGAAAGAGACACAAGGCACAAGGAATTGAATGCTTCTTGAAACTTCAGCATTACAATTAAAGAATGAGAGTAACGAAGAGTTCTTACGAGCAGTATTTACTATTTATGATTATATCAAACCCAGAGTCCTTACGTGACTCTTACTATGCTAAATAATCACATTATGTCATTTAATCTTTATTCTGCCATGTGAGAAAAGTGGAATTAATCTCCTCTTGCAGATGAGCAAAATTAGCTTGAAAACTTGACCTTGCTGGGCATTATGGTTTATGGTTGTCAACTTGAGGGGCTCTATTATGCCGTATGACTATAAGTGATTATCTAGATTAGAATAATTGAAATTGGGAGAACTACCCAACTTATGAGTGGGTTCATTCCATGGTTTTCTTTCCACTGCTGTGATAAAACAATCTAAGTAAAGAAACTTGGGGTGAAAATAGTTTATTTGGCTTATTCTTCCATCTAAACGTACACCAATAAGGGTTGCCAGGGCAAAAAGCAAAGGCAAGAACCTAGGGCAGGTATTGACACAGAGGCCATGGAAGAATGCTGTTCACTGGCTTCCTCCTCTTGACTTTTTCAGTCCAGCTGATCCACTACCCATCGTTATTTTGGACTTTCAACATCAACCACCAGTCAATAAAATAGGTCACAGTTTTGCTCCCAGGCAAAGTCAATGGAGCAGATTCCTCAGTTGATGTTCCATTTAATCAAGTGACTCTCGTTTGTATTTTGTTTACAAAAGCAAACCAGTATACAAGTTACATAAGTTGAGCACTAGTGATCCTTTTCTTCTGTGTCATGAGTGTGAACATAGAAGTAGAGTTGCACCATGACTTCCAATTGTGATGCCATGGTACTCTCCGGCTGTGAGCCCAATAAGCCTTTCTTTCCTTTATCTTATCAAGTATATTGTAATAGTAATGACAAAAGAAAAATACTATATAAGGCAATGATTTTACACCAAGGAACACAGATTAGAGAAGTTTGATTGCAACGAGTGTTTTTTTCTTTTCACAACATGAATTTCTTATGTTATCTCAGATAATCATTGTCCTACATTTATTAAATATACATAAGAAAGGAATAAAATACTTCTGGACTCAGTGCACTGGCATCTTTGATCATAGGCCTGATTTTGCTACTTAGGCAATCTTAAGTCATAAAGAAGCAATACGTATTTGTAAGTATTTCTGCCACCTATATCACATCAGGCAAGGTCATACACTAACATATAGAAAGATATTAGGAAGTAGAAAATATGGAGTTGCAGGAGATAGAGGACGTAAGAGACCATGTTGGATGTGGAGAGACCTAGCCTATATAGGACAGAGGAAATAATGCTGACTCTGCTGTCCAATGAAGAGTTTCCCCCTCCCACTTAGGTCAGCAGTTGGTACTCTATGAGTGTTTATTGCTAGGAAGAGACACCTTGACCAAGGCAACTTATAAGAAGCAGAAATTAATTGTGGGCTTGCCTACAGTTTGAGAGGATAAGTTTATGATCCCTAGGGTGGGAAGCCTGACTGCTGCTCAGATGGCATGACACCAGAGCAGTAGTTGAGGGTTTACACCTTATCTGCAAGTTGAAGGCAAAATTTGAGAGTCTGGGACTGTTGTGTGCTTTTGAAATTTCAAAACTCAACCTCAGGGGCATTTTCCCTCCAATAAGGCCACATCTTTCAATAATTCTCCAAGCAGTCTTACAAACTAGGGACCAAATCTTCAGATATATGAGGCTATAACAGCATCTCTCATCAACTCATTACATACCTGCTGCCTGCTAAAACATAAAATCAGTTCATTTTGTTCAATACTATCATTGAAATTGTTTTTCCTAAATTTTAAACTAATAAAATTTGTACTAGAAAAGATGAAAAATAAAATGTGTTATGTGCAGGATGTTTGGCCTTTACCTTCCTTTTAAATACATCACATAATTGACATGTATATCAGCCACTTTTCTGCTGCTGTGATAAAACATCATAACCTAAAACAGCTCTTCAGAGAAGAGTTTATTTGGGATTGCTGCTCCAGAAAGAGTTCTCATGGAAGTGAGGCCCAATAACAGGCAGAAAGCATCAAGGGAGGAGCAGGAAGCTGACAGCTCATATTTTCAAATGCCAGCTTAATGCAGAGAGAACAAACTGTGGAGGAGATAGATGTGAGTCATTTAATCACAAAGCCCACACTCAGTGATCTTATATCCAGAAAGGCTGTGCCACGTACCTTCGCAAACTGTGTCCCAAGCTGTGATTGAAGTGTTGAAACAGCGGAGCTCATGAGGACAGTTCTCATTCTAACCACTGTGTTATATTCCTATATCTCCTACATTTTTTATACTTTATTGTTTTTAATTGAGCTATACATTCTCCCCACCTCCTTTCCTTCCTCCCCTCTCCCCTTCGACTCTCTCCCTTGCCCCCTCGTGTTCCCAATTTACTCAGGACACCTTTTCCTGTTTTCATTTATGACACTATGATAAAACAGCATAAACAAAATTAACTTGAGGAGGAAAGGGTTTGCTCCAGCTTACAATTCCAGGTAATAGTCCATCCCGATGGAAATCAGGGAAAGAAGTCAGGCCAGTAATCTGTAGGCAAGAACCAAGCAGCATCTACGGAAGCACCCTGTTTACTACTTGCTCCCAGGTTCACAGTCAACTACCTTTCTTATATAGTCTAGATCCACCTGTTCATAGATGCCATCATACATAGAAGAGTGGACACTCATATCAAAATAAAAATAAAAATTAGACTAATTTGATTGTAGAAATCCCTCAATTGAGACTCTCTCAGTTAGCTTTAGGCTACATAGAATTAATACCTGAAGCTAACAAAGACTTCTGTTCTCACAGTTTGATGCTAGGTGATTGTCGTATGTTGTTTTATTGCTTCTGCTGCGGGTACTGCTTATTTAAGGACTGTCCACATTTTTTTTTCTGCCAAATGCTATCCCAGTCTCTGGACACTTATCTTAGTTTTCTACAAAAGAATGGACAGAAGTTTCCACAAATTTTCTCTGGTGGTGTCTCCAATTACTTAGAGTTTGTGTGTTCATTTGTAGTATATTTTCACCATTCTGGCAAACAGTTTTTATGTGTGCTTTAAAGTTGATATCCTGTTTAAGAAAGGCTGAGTGCAAGCCACAAAGGAATGATTAGATTCTTCTCAGGGAATTGCTATTCATATGTACAACATTACACACGAAAATGGCTTCCAAAGTCTCAGGGATGCAGCTCAACTTTTCTAAGAGCTTTATAGACATTTCATTTTTCAGCTTAAGGTTCCTTGTTGACCTCTAAATGTTATGACCCCTAATCAGTGAGATGTTAAGCCACTGCTATTGATTAATTTTTAAAATGCCTGTGGAAAACAGATGTTCACTGTGGAAATAATCTAAACCAGACCAATTAAGAAAAGCCCAGACAATAGGATTCCTGTAGAATTACCAGCCAGGTCAAGCAGTGATAACTGTTTTAGACTGAGGGTTTTAAATGTCTGCAGACCTTTTCTTCCTCCTCCAGGGCTTTACTTATTTGATTTACACAGATGCTGTAAATGTAAGGCTACTTTTTCTGTTTTTTCAAGATTGTTATGATACTGACAAGATGATAATATTGCAATTTGATATTCTGTAATACTTGCCACTTTCAACTATTTTTCCTTAATTAAGACATCTAAATATGCTGTAAATTAGTAATTAATGTTTGAGGTTGTGAATTTGACTTGATGATTTCTGTCAGATAGTCCACAATCACTTGTAACTCAAACTTTAGGAATCCAGGTGTCTTCTACAGCCTTTTATGGGCACCACATACATAGAAGAAAACTTTAAAAAGACAAAAGCAAATTGTGATGTAAATGTGGAGACCTTGCCAGTGTGATTGCATCTTAGTTTAATTTTTATTCCTTTGAGCAAGTAAGTTACAAAAAAGTACTTAAAGAAGCGAAAGTTCAAGTCAGTGTTTTAGAACTGTTAATGTATGGCCCACCCGATGAGTCAGAGCATAGTAAAAAGGGCCTGAAAGAACATGGCAGCTAGGAAGCAGAGAGTGAGGGTGCCAACCAGGGATAAACATCGCTCCTCCAGAGCATGTTCCCAGCAACTTACATCTTTCAAATTTACTGTTACTCCTAGATTCCACTACCTTCCAACACTGTCATAAAATTATAAAGTCATAGCAGATTAATCCACCGGTAAATCTGAGATCTGACATTCCACCACTTCTCAAATTCTGCGTACAATCTCTAGGCAATTACACTTGAAGAACATATGCCTACAGACTCAAGTCAGGGCAGACAGAAAATCATGCATCCATTTTAGAAAAGTCATTTCTCAAAGTGTAAAAGACATATTCAAATCTACATATGACATATAAAACCGGAAATACTCATAGTAACCACATAGAATGGTGCCTATTTGTAGAATATTACTCAAGTTTCTCAGAAATGAATATGAATGATTTATGACATAACACAGACTTGAAATTCTTATGTACAATAGGAAGCCAAACCCAAAATTCCACATTTTCGATTACCATGAAGTGCACATCCCCCTTACCCAGAATAGACAAATATATCAGAAATATTAGTCAGTTCCATGGAATCTGGTGAAGTAGAAATGAAGAATAAAACTTTAATTTTCTTTGGAAGTTAGTAGAAATATACCAATTTGGGTAGCTGCTATGGCTACATAATACTATGACTGCAGTGCCTGAACAGAAATGAACATTGTACTTTAGAAAAAAATTTTTATAGCCTATTATTTTGTTAATATATTTCGATAACCTTATTTTTAAAATCATTGTAGTAAAACAAAACAAATGTTCGTGGAACATCTTGCTATGCAGTTGCAATACCTTTAAGGGACACAGATTTTGAAATAAAACACCCACTGCTTGATTAAATGAATTATTTTGTAGAGTGATCAGTTTAATGGCACTGTGTTCAATTTAGGTTAAAATGGTGAATGTTCGGGAGGATTAACATAGTACGTGATTAGAGGGTCACTGATGGATGACTTGAAATTACTCCCTGTCAATCCCAAATTGTCATTCCTAAATTTGATTTTGGTAAGAAAACGACCATTAATAATGAGATGTCATGTCTCATTACCATTCAGCAGCTATTGGAAAATATGAGATAAGGCTGATTAAGAGCTTTGTCATTAGCAGTACATACTGTTTTTGCAGAAGAACTGGGTTCAATTCCTAGCATCCACTTCAGGCCAGTCACAGTTTTCTATAGCTCTAGCTCCAGAGATAGATAACATCTTCTGACTTCTGCAGGGACTTATGTGCAGGTGCACATAACCACACACAGACACAGATAATACATATAATAGAAAAACAGAACATACTAAAACTGGGAAGTATATAACTAATAAAATAAACATTTATTTCTCAAGATTTCAGAGGCAGAGATGCCTAAAATTATGCCCCTAAGTATTGTCTGTGTGTTGAGATCCTATTGTCTGTATTTTATATCACCCTTCCTAGTGTGTCAAATCAACTGTTAGAAGGTAAATGGAAGATTTTTCAATTCCTTGTCAGTTATTCTGTAGTAATGATAATCCCATTCATGAGTTTAGACTGTACTCTGTTACTTAATAACCCTTTGGAATGTATTACTTCCCAGTACATCACGTTGGTCACTGGGTTTCAAAATATGAATTTTCTTTTATTTTGAAATTTATTTGTTTGTATTTCTTATGTGTTTGTGTGTATGTGTGTGGGAGAAATGTGTATGTTTGTGTACATCTGGAGGGGGCCTATTGCCATGGTACACAAGTGGTAAACAAAGGACTCCTTGAAGAAGTCAGTTCTCATCTTCCACTATGTAGATTCAAAGGGATCTTGCTCAGACCATCCAACTAACAGGCCAATTCTTTTATATACTGAGTCATCTAACCAGCCACCATTTTATTATATTAGTATATGTTAATGGAATAGCTTAAAATGCTCTAATTATGAATTGAAATTGGAAAGAAACATTAAAATTATATTATTTTATATGTATTATTCCAACTTACATACTTTTGCCAGTTACTTCATGGGTATTTGTACCACAGATAAATAACTAAAGAGAATAAGGGATTTGATGTCTCCATCCTAAGAAGCAAAAACATTTCAAGTGATAATTTTTCTGTGTTTATTACAGCAACATAACTTTTATTCTCTGGGGAGTATATACATGTTAGCAATTTCAAATTGAAAAAAGGATAAAATAATTTTGTTTTGATTCTAGGAAAAAAATAAATTGTAGAAAATACAATTATCTTACCTATTCTCTGTTAAAATTAGACTGTACTCCATTTGGGTCAAATTCAGGAGTATTGAAAACTGTAATTCCTATTTTTTTTCTCTTCTTACTCATCTCAAAGTAGAAAGTGAATATTACAGCAATAGGATGACCGCATATCTAAAATGCCTTCCCTATTGTTAAAAGCTCTACTACTGGTAGTGTGACGTTTATCTTTGATGGAGGAAGGTCATTGGTTGAATAAAAAGAAACTGCTTGGCCCTCATTGGTTAGAAGATAGGTGGGAGGAGTAAACAGAACAGAACGCTGGGAGGAAGAGGAAGTGAGCTCAGACTACACAGCTCTCCTCTCGGGAGCAGATGCCTCAGAGAGATGCCATGCTCCCAGCTCCCGGGAAGATACACGCTACGAAGCTCCGACCCAGGATGGACATAGGCTAGAATTTTCCTGGTAAGACCGGTGCTACACAGATGATAAGAAATGGGCTAGTCCAGGTGCGAGAGTTAACCTAGAAGAGGCTAGATAGAAACGGGCCAAGCAGTGATTAAATGAATACAGTTTGTGTGTTGTTATTTCGGGCATAAGCTAGCAGGTGGCTAGGGTGTTGGGGACACAGCCCCGCCGCCCTTATTAATACATATCTTGTTTTCGTGGTGCTTCTAAATCAGCACCTGAGAGTCATGTGGTAGATTCCAAGCCCTAGAAGCCACTCTTGGACAAATGCCCTATGCTCCATGCTGCTGAGTGTCTGAGAGTTCCAGGGATGGCTCTCTTTTGAGTATCCCCTGACAAATTTTAAGTTAGATGACCCAAGCGTTAGAAAGACAGGTTTATCATCACCAGGACATGTTAACAAATACGGTACTCATGGCATCTATTTGTGTCTCCCTGAACTCTTCTGAGATATTTTTGGACTCTACTGATGGGCCAGTGGCATTTAGAACTCATTAGTAGATACAGTCACAGGCCAAGCCAAGAAAAAGGATGAGACATTGATGAAGCATCAGAGACATTTGTGTGATCTTCCCCTGTTCTACCCATTTAGTCCTACAGCTTTGGGATGAGAGTGATCATTAATCATTCACATTAAGCCTTGTTGCGAAGTAGCCTCTCCTGACATTGTTAAATAATTAACTCCCCTGGAAATTGTTACTAATTGCTATATATAAGATAGTGGCTGCTGGCAAATTTGGCTTCTTATTAAGTGCAGTCCTGAGACACTGTCATGGCCTAGATCGTCACTGTTATTATAGTAACCAATTGTCTCTGGTCTGTTC
Organism: Microtus pennsylvanicus; assembly: GCF_037038515.1. Taxonomy (NCBI): domain Eukaryota; kingdom Metazoa; phylum Chordata; class Mammalia; order Rodentia; family Cricetidae; genus Microtus; species Microtus pennsylvanicus. The sequence goes on from NC_134585.1 coordinate 40,098,594, forward strand.
TTTCTCTTGCCACTGAAGAAAGCACTGTTAATACAGTAATAATTAGAAAATATATAAGAAGAAGCCTTCTGAACAGAAAAGTATATAGCATAATATTTATTTATTCTAATATAAAACTGCTATACAAATATAGACACATTTTTATTAAGCAGGCACAACTTCCTCATCTTTTTGTACTTGGATATATAGTGATGTTTGCAAAATCCTACTTGATAAAGTAAGGCTCATAATTTTACATTAGCTTAGTTATTATTACTTTATTTCAGAAGTTAAGATGGATATATCCTGTATTTCTCTGCCATGTGCTTCTTTGTGGTTTTCTTCCTGACAGATTGATCTGAGCCTTCTAAATTTGGAGCACATTGACCACAAAGAACTAAGCAGCCATCTACCAGGCAGCATTGTAAGTAGTCATGTGCTTCATGGCCTGGAGGTGTATGAGCCTTGTGCTAGGCTATATGTGCTGTCCTGTGCTCCACAGAAAGCTGAATGACTCTTGAGGACATCTCTCCTGCAATTCCCTACAGTTATTTCCCTGGAGCACTGCATTCTAATGCGTTTCTCTCAGAAAATTCTTCACCATCTTTGAGATGGCATCTGTTCTCCTGTGCTTTTAGAAACAATTCCCTCAAGCTTCATGCTGACTCTTGATCAGTTATAACTCATGTCAGCTACATAGGAAACAGGTTCTTAAGTGTTTCTTAACGAATTTTGAATATTTGCATGGTTAATCCATGCCATTTCGTACTTGATTCCCCTCTCAGCAGACAACCATACAACTTTCCTGAGCTAAGATTCCAAAGATGAAGACCCAGTAGGTCTACTAACAGGGAAAGCAAAGTTTAAGCATCAGAAGTGATTACATCCAGGAGTCCTCTGGTGAGCTTTCCTATGAGTCTAAAGTAATGGGGTCTGAATGTGTTCTTCTTCAGACTCCTTTCACAGCCGTTCAAGCACCATTGGAGAGTGGATGTCGGTTGACTGGTTTCCTGTCATCAACTTTTTTCCAAGTAAACTTAATGACTTTAATTGGAAGGCAACATTAATGTTGCCAAGCTTCTGCTCAAAGTGATCTTGTAAGTTTCCAAATATATTTTGCTATTTTTATGTTTTCTGTATGTGAATCGGTAGGTGTCTTCTTATAAAGAAGTGCTTTTATGCAGAAATATTTATACTCCAGTGTTCTTAATCATTGTCTTTGCTGTCAGGCTCTTGATACACATACATAAACTGATGATCAAGGTACTGAGGAAAAACTGGAGCAACCAGGATCGGATTTACTAATGCTTTAGAAAAGCAACAAAAATTGAGGTAGATATGTAAAATATTGGTTTCAATCAAGTAAAAGACTATTGAATAAATGAAAATGGAAAAAAAAACTAAGGATGTGAATGGAAGGATTGCAGATCATGTAGAGAAAAATTTAGTACACAAAAAAGGAAGGCAGAGTTTCTGGGAAGCTAGGTGATGCCTTGATTCAAAGAGAAAGAGAGTGTGGAGTCAAACACAGATGGCAAGTTTGAACACAAGAGCAAAATATCAGAGAGTATTAGGGCACACTTCTTGAATATCATCAGAAGTCTTCCTTCCGTGTCCTGCTGTGCAGTAATGAGAGCACATGTATCTTAAAAATATTTTCCAACATTGTAAGAGCGTCTAAGTAATTCACATATCTATGGAGAGCTGACTAATTTGCCACATCTTTCATAGAGTACATCAAACACTTTGCTGTCACTGTAACGGAATAATCCTTTCTATCTCACCCTGACTTTAGGTAACACTTTAATTTTAAACCAGCTCTCCAGAGAACAATCAATTGGGGTGCTGTAATTGTACAAAAAAAACCCTCAGAAATATCTATGAAACCTTTAAAAAGAAAATAAATTTTAAAAATATTAAAATCATAAAAAATATGAAAAATCAGCACAGTGATAATAAGACCTGGACTAATAGGTTTTAGAAAGTTTACACCTTTAGAAATGTCCATGTAAAAAAACCAGGAAGTTGCCTGCTTTGTAACACCAATGAAAATGGAAATTACATCTGGATTTAAACATGGTACAGAAGCTTTCAGAAACAGATCAGCAAATATTAATGATATTACAACTAGCATTCTCTTTGCAGAACTTTTGAATAGTGATGTTTATTTTGCAGTCTGTACATAGTAGAATTCAATAATTTATAGTCATCTCTGATTTTCTGAATCATTCCTCTTTAGCCAAAGAATGTTCGCTCATCATTTCCTTCACAGCACATCTATTGATAACTGCCAATCATCAAACTGAGCCTTAAATTCCCCTTCAGTATTTAAGCATATTTTGGCTCGGCACACAGCTAGGACTTGGCAATTCTTTATTTTGAATCTTTTAAATATTGCTGTGCCTTCCCCAAGTCTCCAGGGTTTAGAATGCTCAATTCTCCAAGACAGTTTTATTCTTTTCCCCTGACTATGCAATTGCTGTCTGGTTGCTCTAAGATAGCATTGTTTAATGATTGGTTTCAGACAATTTGTTTACAATATTTCTGTTCATGGTTTGAGTATGAAAGTTCTGAACATGGTTTTTAAGTGGCTGAGCATCTTATAAAAATCATGTACTGCTGAAAGAATTTTATTCTTTCTATGTTTATTTTCCATGTTGGGCATTCAGATTTTAGATTTTTCAATATCACCTTATATTCCTGAAAGGTCACTACTTTAAAATAATTTTTTTCTTATGCAGAGAAGGTAAATTCATTTGACCCATTTTATAAGTCAGTGACATTTTCTAATACCATCACATCAATTATAGGCATTTACTAATTCCTGTTGCTAATTTTCTATTTTAAAATGTACATATTTCTAAGACAATGTGTTTTACCTAATGAAAATTGGTACATTTTTTTTAAGTTCAAGAGCTTTAGTAATTTTCAAACATGGTTATAAAGGCTGCTTTAAAGAACATGCTTGATAACCCTACATATGCTTTACCCCACTCTTGATGTTAATCATCTGTTCTCTTAAGAACTGATCTGTTGGCCGGGTGGTGGTGGTGCACGCCTTTAATCCCAGCACTCAGGAGGATCTCTATGAGTTTGAGACCAGCCTGGTCTATAAGGGCTAATTCTAGGACAGGCTCCAAAACTTCAGAGAAACCCTGTCTTGAAAAAAACATAAAAATAAAAACAAACAAACAAACAAAAAAACTCAAAAACAACACCAAAAAAAAAAAAAGAATTGATCTGTTTTATTAGGGGGATTGGTATTGCGGCGTGTACTTTCTTTTTCTCTCTTACCCATTATATGTTAAGAGTGTTTGCAACCTAACTTGAACATTTTTTATTATACTATCAGTGTTTAAATACTCTTGAAATTGCTATTTTTTTATTTGTTTATGGCATTATTATTATCAGTTTAGCTTCTACATATTTGCTATGCTCTTTATCTAACCCTCAAAATTTATCTAGAAGTTACATTTTAAATTTATTTTCAAATTTTTGAGTATTTTGAGTGTGTTCATTATAGTACTGTCTACAGAAAACTCAAGTTTGTCATTATCTAACTGAAGAGTTAGTTATCCTGGTGCACATAAACTTTTGGCTATTTACCTAGCAGTTTTGAGAGCTTAGGGCCGATTTCTCCTGTTCCTGGACATATATAGTGAAGAATTTTTTTTAATTTTAAGCTTTCATACTGATACATGCTTGAATATAGATAAAGAGCATATTTTAAATATATAAAATTTTTATGTATACTATAAACATATAGTCTATAATTACATAAAGTCAGTATAAAGTATACGGACTATATAAGTATTCTATGCTAGCAAACTGAATATTTGAAATATCCATAAAATAAATACACAGAAAAGGGGAGAGAAAGAGAGAGAATCACGTACATGTAGCATACCACCCAGTGCTCTTGAGTTGTCCCAGATTGGTCTGGTCATCGTTGTGGTTTATAGGTGTCAGAGCAGAGTAAGTATGTTAGTTGCATCCCTCCTTTGGAGGATTGAATGGAGAATTCTGGTATCATAAAAGCTAGTCCTCAGAGATGAAGCTGACAAGTCAATTCCAGCTCAGTGGCCTCTGGAAACTACATCTGAAGTGGATACTATCAGCAGCAATAAGGACTTACCGTCCACTTCTTTTTGGAAGACAAAGGGAAATAACAATTCTCTGTATGTTTTGAGAATCTCTTTGTCAACCCTGACCTTAAACTTAAAGAATTCTTCTTATTCCTGTTGTTAGGGTGTGGGGTTTATATGGAGAAAACATTGTCAGTCTAGAGGAGAAAATCACACACACACATACAATTCATGTGTCATAGGCTTTTTGAGATAAATATTTAATGCATGATTCTTTTTGAGTTTTCAGAAACCTTTACTGTTATTTTCCTCTTCTCCTTTCTTATTCTGTATTTCCATTTCCCAGTTCAAATAGTCCGTGCCCTTATATTCTTATCTCTGTTGTTTTCCAGCATATCCTCCCCTGGCAATATCCCAGTTTTACTATTTTGGTTTCTGCAATTGCTTTAGGATATGTACTCCCAGATGAATTTTTAGAGCTAGGAGCTCCAGCTAAGAGAGAATATGCAACATTTGTCTGTCTGGGATTGGGATACATCAATATAGTCTTTTCTAGTTCCACCCATTTACTTTCAAAGTTTATTTTTTCATGTTCCTTTACAGATGAATATTATTCCATAACTTGTTGGGAGAGGAAGAAGATGGTGGGGATGTAGTGAGGTTCACGCAAAACAAAGTATGTATTAAAATCATCACAGAGGCACCTGTTACTTGGTATGTCAATTTAAAAAAAATCAAAAACTTTCAAATAATAAATCACAAAGAAACGTATTTAAAAATAAATAAATAGATAGATATAGAATTCTACATTGCTAAAATAATAATAATAAAAATAAAACAGTGGGAATCCTGAAGGAAACAGTCAATTAAGTGTAAGAACAGTGGAGGGAAAGCATGTAAGAATAGATAGAAGGAGATAGAAAGATAGAGAACTGATAGATCAGTAAATGCATTGACATCTCTTTTCTCTAGTTTCATATGTGAATATTCTCTCCTTTATATAGTCCACAAACAGATGCCACTGTTCTCAACCATCAATTCAGCCTTAAACTATGAGTTTCCAACTGTGTAGTTTGAACATCCTAAATTCTAAATTAAATAAACCTCCTTGTTTTTAATTTATAAGTAGACTTCTTTAGGTATTTTGTTATGAAAAGGAGAGCAAACTATTACAGTATGCTTATATCATATCTTCTTTATGTGGTCATCTGTCCTGTCTTTGCAAAATTGCAGAATTTGCTGTGTTTTCCTATTACAAAGATACTTTGAATCATTATAAAGTAGGGTTTTTGGTTATTTTGAATTTCCTTGTGCCAAGGGAGAAGATAAAGCTATTTTTCTATATGTTCTTTTATAGATTTGAAACAGTATATTTGAAGATATGCAAGGTCTCATATGCACTACAGACCAAAGCTGTTCATTTATTCTAACTTAAGGCCACAATGGTTTAGTAGTATATTAAACAGTATCATATTTTTTTAAACACTTAAAAGGTATTTTTTTCATTGAAATGCTAAAACATTCAAGAATAGGGGCTATAAGAGTCCCAGATATTGACAGTGTTTCTCTGAGGTCACTACTAGTACTTTCTCTCCCTGTGAGGTGATTAACTGAACTCACTTCCCAGCATTGTGCCTGTTTCTCAGTTACTTTTCATTGAACAGTTTTAAAACACATTCCATTTTCTTTATTGGGATTTGGCAAATTATCCTGTTAAACATCCTTTCAAAATGACCTGTAATAGCCTCTGGTATATCAGTTGCTTCACTGTATTGATTTCATTATGCATTAGCTGAACTTGCTCTTGCAAGCCCATTAAAACACTGCCTTTTGCAAGAATGCAGCTTTAGTTTTGGCTTCATTGACAGAGTGTTTCTGCCCAGTTGTTAAAAGTTTTCATGAAAACAAACAATTGTTTCTTAAATCTATAATTTGTTTTCTGTCAAGTATTTATTTTCTAAATGACTAATTTAGTCAATGACTTTAAAGAAAAGACAAAAGAACAGTATTTTAGTCAAAATTTTATATGTCTTTTTCTTTAAGATCTTGACCCTCATATAAAACAAAAAGGTTTGACTAAAGTTGTTGTAATTCAGTTATCACATAATCATAATGGGCATAAAGCTTTTTATTGTATAAAAATGAATGTTTCTAAGTAATCAAATGCAAGATGACAAAAGAAGTTAACATCAAATGTGAGTAATTAGTATGTCTTGGTTCTCATGCCTGTAATCTCAGGACCTAGCCTAGTATACATAGTGAGTTCTAGGATATCCAGAGTTACATAAAGAGACTGACTATCTATCTATCTATCTATCTATCTATCTATCTATCTATCTATCTATCATCTATCTATCTATCTATCTTTCTATCTCTCTATCTCTCTATCTATCATCTATCATCTATTATCTATCATCTGTCTGTCTGTCTGTCTATCTATCCACCCATCTACTCATCTATTTATCTATCTATCTGTCTATCTATCTATCTCGACTATTGTCTTTTATGATAATCAATATAAACACAATTTTGTGTTGAAAATATTTCTCTCAGAGAATAAAATATATAAAAATAATATGACATTTATATTCTTATTGAGATTTAAAAATAAAACTAAAATATACTATATTTAGTTGTTTTAAAGACATGGGTCCTATTAAGTACAATGAAAAGAAAATTAATTGTTTTAATATATACAAATGTAAAAAGCAAAATATGTGTACCTACCTAAGCATTTGTGAAAAAATGTGCATTCACAAATTGATAAATACACATACAACTTAAATTTGAATCAATATTAAATATACATATATTCAGCTATTAAGACACAAATCCTTTTATATAAAGTGAACTCTCCCAGGAACATATACATATTTTCAATTAGTTTTTTAAATACTAGTAAGAATTCAGAGGCTTATTGTCAAAATGTTTAATGCAGTTCTTTTCGTAGTGGTATTATCAAAAGAAAGTAATGCTGATATCCACAAAGGTTCACATAGTACAAATCAGTTAAAAATCAGCTTCCTTGTATTCCTCATGTTCCTGATGAAATTCTTTATCCTTCCACTCCCTTGCCCTTTCTCACTCCAGCTCTCTCTGAGTTTTTCTCTTTCCACAACTAACAACATATTGTGTATGTTTTCTTTCAAACTCAGGGCTTTCTCACTTTTTCTCTGAAGTCATCTCTCCTCTCCATGTGGTTACTTGTTAACTTTTATTACTGAACATGTAGGCTTTCATTTACCCTAAGTTAAAGGTCAAGATTTTCTATTTCCATCATACCCATACCCCAATTGATGCCCGACTTAATATTTTCTCACAAGGTTTAATAAATTTGCTTCAGAACTTCCTTTGGAATTAATTAACATTTTTTCTACTTTATATAGGAGATGAAGAACCAAAATAGGAATTGAAAATTTTCTGGAAATGGTAGGGCTATACTTTTCTTAAAATAATGCAGAAGAACTATTTACCTTCCTATTTGGAATTTTTTACCTGTTTGATGAATATATTAAGCATAGCAGCCTACCTGCAAACTCTTCATTTATAAAATTAAAAACACAGTTGCATGCCTTTTTCGATGTCCTGACAATATATCAAGCTTAACATAATCTCAAAAATTTCAGAATACTTGTGATTTCATCTAACTGACTGCTTTGATCTTTGAAGTAACTGTTGTTATGAAGTATTTTTTTGGTATGCACAAAAGAAGTGGTATTTTCTTTCTATATTGTAATGTATATATATATATATATATGTATATATATATATATAATTTCTTTAATTGATTTATATAGGTACCTTTAAATCTTGAAAGCCAATCATGAAGCCCACATCACTTTTTCCAGAATTAAAATAAATCTGACTAGCTACTTAATATTTACAGAGTATAGTTATTTTATTATTTTTCCAGATTGTACTATAACACTGACAACTATTTTGAGCAGATTTGTAAAACAATTAATTCTATATTTGGAGAAACTGAAAGTATACTTTACACAAGAATCTTTAGTTCAGCCAATTTCTTGCTAATTGTTATGTTTTTTTTCTTTTAAATTCCTCCACCAAAGAGATCCGTTTTCCTCTATTTAAAGAGTTCAGCTTTTAGCATTATGAACTTGAGCACCTTCATGTTCTGTTCTGAATGCTAAAGGTGTAACTCATCATTCAGAAAACTGCTGCCATGCCAACCAACTAGAAAACCCATTTCAACATACTCATATCTTTAGCTGGTTTTATTTTTTTAATGCTCACTCTACAAAGCACACAATTAAAAAGCAATCTGACAATTAAGGATTATATTCCTTTGCCTCTCCAAACTTCTCTATAAAGAAATGAACAAAAAATATTCTGCCTTAATATTTATAATTTAGAAGCCTTTAGTGTTGTGTAATTGTTCCTGGGAGGTACATAGTCGGGGCTGTTTACATGAGATGAATGGAACCATGAATTTAGAAGTGCATGCTCCATTACACCCATAGTATATTGCTTCTTAATTTACATCTTGCTCTGGGCTATGAAGAAGATTATTCAGGCAATTTTTGAAGAGTTGCTCCCAATCTGTAGACTTGTTTCCCAAGGCTTCTTTTTCTGCTGCGATTTGAAAACCATTTGGTAGTAGAAATTCTATCATGTACTTGTCAGATAAATTTGCCACTTATCTTTGGCTTATGGCAGTGCAGTGGTTTGAGAAGACAGTGTGGATCTATGACTTACATTAATGGGACAGGAATATGCAGAGCTGGAAGAAAAATAATAAAATTACTTTTCTTTAGTGAACAATCACGTATTATATATTACCAAAAATGTTCTTTTAAACAGCATAGTCAAATGAAGAACAAAGAAAGTAGTGTGAGAAATCATACTACAAAAGATTTTTTTTCTTGGTAACTTCTTGACTATTCTCAATAACATGTCAAAATCCTAAGCTTTCCTTTTCTCTTTAAATGTGACCTATCTTGGAACCTAGAGGGTACACAAAAGAATATTTGAGCTTCTAAATATAAAGAAACAAAAATCATTCAATTAAGTATTTAATTTAGAGTAAGGTAATATTACGTAAGCCCAAGTTAAGACTCATGACTAAATTTCTCTTCATAAAGCAATTCAAAATTGTCAGTATTTTTCACTATTGTCAAGAGAATCTCAAGACATTATGATGTTGGAAAACATAAAAAAATATTCGCTTTGTTACAATTGCAAGCCTCCTTTCTGATGCACTACATGTGACTTCAACACACTGGAAGTCAATAAGGAGATCTGTAATAATTAGTTGTGGGTTTTCTGGGAGTTTGTTAAACTTCCTGAGAAAAATTATACCACTAGTAATCAGTAGAAATTCAGAATTTTTAGACGCAGAATTTTTTTTTTACCACTTTACCAAGCATAAGCAACAAGAAGGGCTAAAACTTTTTTCTCCTAGAACCCTTAGTTTATGTAATAAATTCTAAAAGAAATCAGTGATTGGAAAAGACTGTCCTTGACAGTTAAATTATTTGAATTAGTAAGATGACAGGTTGAAAAAAAATGCCTCTATAAGTGTCTTAGGACTTGTTTTCTACATTAAACCTTTTTATTTACTTTTTTTCTTGAGACTTGTAACTCCTTGACTCCCAGAGCATCTGCTGTCAAAAGATTATGGAATGGAGTAGAGAAGTAGTTGATGGACATGTATACTTTAGAGAGCTTACAAACCACCAGGTCATGATGGTGCATGCCTTTAATCCTAGCACTCGGGAGGTAGGAGCAATCAAATCTCTCTGATTTAGAGGCCAACCTGGTCTGCTATCTACAGAGTGAAAGCAAGGACAGGTTCCAAAGCTACAGAAAAAAACACTGCTTCCAGAAAAAAAAAATTCTCACAAACCATCTAATCTGTCTGCTTTCCAACACTACTAAAGCAAAAAACGTTGACAATTATTTTAAAGTTTTTAAAAACATTCATATTTGTGAAGGTAATGTTTTTAAATCTCTTCAAGGATAACAACATTTAGACCTTAAAAAAAAAAACCTAACTTGTTTCCAGCTAGAAGCTGCATTATTAAAATTTAGGGACTTTTAATTATAGTTCTAATTAATCTCTACAATTGTAAATGAAAACATATGTCATTAAATGTAATATTGAGTTGGAAGTGTCACCCCAGTCCCTGCCTGGGAATTTCTTTGGTCTGGACTCCAATTCCCAGCCTTCCAAGTGCTTTGACTCCAACTCCCAGCCTGCCATGTGCTGACCCCTTCCAAGGGAGGGGCAGTACTCTTCCCACAGGGTATTTAGGCTGGCACAGGAAAAAAAAAAGGAACAGGTGGTCTTTGGGGTTTGCATGGGCTCCTCTACCCGCCATGCTCTTCCATCCACCCAAGAGTGTGGCATTTATTAAATGTGGGCATTTTTAATTGGTTTAATCTGGTATGATTTGAGTTCTTTGCGCTGGTGGAGATACTTCTTTTACGGATTATTTTTAACATTAAAGATAACTGAACTGTTTGGTCATCATAATTAAAAGTATGTTACGATTCTGTTAAAACCAATAATTGCATGTGGCAAACTGTCTTCCAATGCTTGTACCTATTTAACACCAATACTTGTGATTAAACATTCTTGTGTGTATCGAGCAAACCACCATTTATACCTGTGTCACCAAAGTACATGCTAAAAAAACATGAATCACACATTGTTGGGGTGCTAGATAGGAAAGCAATCGTGTATGACTATTCAACATCTCTGTTACTGAAGAATGTGTGTTTTGAACACACACACAATATTTATATTTTGAATAAATATGACAGAATATGTCATACATAATATGAACACACATAATCTATGTCCAGTATTTCCAGGAGATTTCTACATATAATCAAGTGAAGTACAAAATTAATGCAGATTTCAATTATTTCTATACACTTGAAGACATTATAATTCTTATGAAATTTTATCTTTTGGCTTTTTGATAGCAAATTGTGAGAGTAACTTTATAATCTACATAAAATCATCAAACAATTATATTTTGCCAATTAAAATAACATTGCCTGTCAAATGTCATTTTTCACAATGTGAAAATAAAAAAAGAATGTATTCTAATTGCAAAATGTCACCAATTTTTTATATTTTGAGTCTAAGTCAAGAAATAGTTTATTCATTATTTTAGAAAATAATGTTTATAGGATAAAAGCTAAAAAGCAAATTATTCATAAGCATTTTAATATACATGATTTTAAATAAATTCAAATAGATGCTCTCTCTCAAAAAAACTAGTTTGATTCAGTGACATTTTTCAAGACTATCAATCATCTCTCTCTCTTCTTTTTACCATAAAAATGAGCATTTGCTCCCTAGGAAAATGAATTAAGGGAGAAGGGCTCTAAAAATATGTGCCTATTTTCATTTTACCACATTTAAGACTATGCACATTTTCCCTCAATCACATGAGAGTTAAAAAAAAAAAGGATGAGTAGTTCATTTCTCAAATTGGACATTAGTATACTGAACTTTCGGGTAACCATACCAGAGAATTCAGAACTATATGAAACTATGAGCAAACTGAATTTTAGTCAGAGGACAACAAATTCAGGGAATGATGAATATTCATGAAGAAAAAGAAAATTGTATGTATGGGCAGGACAACTGATGGTAATCTTTTGAAGCCATATTTAGGAATAGGCCTAATTTTTTACATATAATTTTCATTACAGAGACTAAGTGGATTTAAAAAGGAGCACATGAAGTTGGGGGAGAGAGGAGATAGGAAACATTGGAGGAATTGTGGGGGAGAGAATATTGTTTATGTTTAGGCAAACACATTATATTCATGTATGAAACAATAAACAGAAATGATTCTATTTCAAAAAGAGAAATGCACTAAGCTCTGACATCAAGGATATAGGTCATATCTATTATGCTGTACAAAACTGAACTCAAAATGAATCAAAGACCTCAATGTTATACCAGATACAGAAAAAAAATAGATTTTTTAGCTTCTTTATCGAAAATCATGTGTTCATAGGTTTGTGGGTTAAAGTCAGGGTCTTCTATTCGATTCCATTGGTCTACTTCTCTCTTTTTATGCCAATACCAAGCTGTTTTCAATACTGTAGCTCTGTAGTAGAGTTTGAAGTCAGGGATGGTAATGCCTCCAGAAGATCCTTTATTGTATAAGATTGTTTTGGCTATCCTGGTTTTTTTCTTTTTCCCTATAAAGTTGATTATTGTCTTCTCCAGATCTGTGAAGAATTTTGATGGGATTTTGATGGGGATTGCATTGAATCTATAGATTGCTTTTGGTAGAATTGCCATTTTTACTATGTTGATCCTCCCAATCCAAGAGCAAGGGAGATCCTTCCATTTTCTCGTGTCCTCTTCAATTTCTTTCTTCAAAGACTTAAGGTTCTTGTCAAATAGATCTTTCACTTCCTTAGTCAGAGTGACCCCAAGATATTTTATGCTATTTGTGGCTATCGTGAAAGGTGATGCTTCTCAATACCACTCTTCGGAATATACCCAAGAGACGCCCTATCATACAACAAAAGTATTTGCTCAACTATGTTCATAGCAGCATGGTTTATAATAGCCAGAACATGGAAACAACCTAGATGCCCTTCAATGGAAGATTGGATGAAGAAAGTATGGAATATATACATATTAGAGTACTACTCAGCAGTAAAAAACAGTGACTTCTTGAATTTTGCATCCAAATGTACAGAAATAGAAAACACTATCCTGAGTGAGGTAAGCCAGAGCCAAAAAGAGGAACATGGGATGTTCTAACTCATATTTGGTTTCCAGCCATAAATAAAGGACATTGAGCCTATAATTAGTGATCCTAGAGAAGCTAAATACGAAGGAGAACCCAAAGAAAAACATATAGGCATCCTCCTGAATATTAACCTTCATCAGGCGATGAAAGGAGACAGAGACAGAGACCCACATTGGAGCACCAGACAGAAATCTCAAGGGCCAAATCAGGAGCAGATGGAGAGAGAGCACAAGCAAGGAACTCAGTACCGAGAGGTGTACACCCACACACTGAGACAATGGGGACATTCTATCGGGAACTCACCAAGGCCAACTGGCCCTGGTCTGAAAAAGCATGGGATAATACCAGACTCGCTGAACATAGCGAACAATGAGGACTACTGAGAACTCAAGAACAATGGCAATGGGTTTTTGATCCTACTGCACGTACTGGCTTTGTGGGAGCCTAGGCATTTGACTAATTAGTATTTGATATGGGAGGACACAGCCCACTGTGAATGGTGCCACATCTGAGCAGGTAGTTCAAGAACCTATAAAATGTAGGCTGAGCCTTGGGCAGCAAATCAGGAAGCAGAAATCCTCCATAGTCTCTGTGTCATGTCCTGCATCCAGGTTCCTATCTTCAGTTTCTGCCCTGACTCCTTGTGATAATAGAGCTTGATAAGGAACCTAAATAAATTCTTTCCTCTAAAAGTTGTTTATGGTCATGATATTTCATCACAGCAGTAGAAAAAATAACTCAAATAAGTATTGATTAATTCTCTTTCTTGGCAAATTGTGTAGCATTTTTCAGTGCTATGTGAGCCAATACTCTGAGAAGAGACATTGAGGTCAGTTCTATCTTGATTCTTTTATGTCTTACGTTTAAACTGTGTGGTGTCTTCATCAACAGTGCCTTCCCTTCAAGTTCTGGCAGTCAACCAAAGGCAGTGGCAATAAACTTACACTGTTAAAGAAGTCGCTTCATGTTTCCTCATCATTAATTGAGGGGAGATTTTCTATGCCTGGCACTCTTTTTTGTTTTTTTTTTCTTTCTTTGTTTTGTTTTCATTGTTAATGTTAATCTACAGTTCTTGAGACTCAATGTGCTACTACTCCATTAAATAAGTGTGTGTGTATCTGTCTGCTTCTCTCTCTGTCTCTCTCTCTCTGTTTCTCTCTCTCTCTCTCTTTGTCTCTCTCTCTCTGTCTCTAGACAGAGTGCAAGTTTAAACATAAGCTGGTAAAATATATTTTATATGGCTTTTTCAAGCAATCTTAGTCTTCTTCTTCTTCTTCTTCTTCTTCTTCTTCTTCTTCTTCTTCTTCTTCTTCTTCTTCTTCTCCTTCTCCTTCTCCTCCTTCTCCTTCTACTTCTGCTTCCTCTCTGTCTTAGTCTCTGTCTATCTCTGTCTCTGTCTCTCTCTGTCTCTCTGTCTTTCTGTCTCTATCATCTATCTATCTATCTATCTATCTATCTATCTATCTATCTATCTATCTATCATCTATCATCTATCTCTATCTCTGTGTGTATTATAATAACAACCCACTCTCCAGTCAACATCCAGCAAATTTTCCCAATTCACTTTTTATATGACCTGTGTATATTATCTCTATCTTAAGAAATTTCTACTTTCCCGTTTCAACTATTACCCTTTCTACTTTCATACTTTTGTGGTTATTTCATGTTATATACCTTGCATGTGGTTATTTAAATGTAAGTGACCACCATCATCCCTATAGGGAGTGGCACTCTTACAAGGTGTGACTTTATTGGAATGGGTATGGCCTTGTTGGAGGTGTGTCACTCTATGAGCAGGTTTTGAAGTCTCCTATGCTAAGGATACTGCCCAGTGTTTCAGCGGACTTTCGTTGCTGCAATATGTAGGGCTCTCAACTAATACTAGAGAACCATGTCTGTCTGCACACCGCCATGTTCCTTAGCATAATAACAATGAACTGAACCTCTGAAACTGTAAGTACAGTGTAGAGTAGCTTTTCAGATGGCTTTTCCAAAGACTTTTCGTGCTGGTTTTTCCACCCAGTCATTCCACCTACACCTTTCTTTGCCACACATCTCCAGTTATTTTCCCAATTCTATTTTACCTTTTATCACTTTAAAAAAGCATTTTCTATTTTCTGTTCCTCTCCTCTTATTCATTTGAAGATACCTGACCTTTATGATTATTCTAAATCCAGATATGCTGATTAATGGAATAGACTAGAAAACATGGGCCTAACTCCACACACCTACAGATACTTGGTTTTTTGGTAAGCCAAAAAATACATACTGCAGAAAAGATGGCATCTTCAGAAAATGGTGATGAACAAATCAGATAGCTGCATATAGGAGAATGAAAATAGACCTATACCCATCACTCTTCAAAATATTCAACCCACAACATAAAACCAGGTACCATAAATCTGATAGAAGAGAAAATAGAGAATGGATTGCTTAAGGAAGAAATTTTTAATCAGAACCCTGATAGCATAAGCCTTTAGGTCAATAATTAGTGAATGATGCACTATAAAGCTAATAAAATGTTATATTAAGCACAGGACACCATCTTTGAGCAAAGTGACAGTCTATAAAATGGAAAAACTATTTATCAATTTTATTATACCACATACACAAAGAAATCAAAAGACTGAAAAAAAAGAACACCATTAACTCTGTCAAATTTGGAATACACAGAAAACAGAATTTTAAAATGATGATACACGAATGGGTGAGAGACACTTAAAGAAATGCTCAATATCTCTAGTTATAAGGAAAATGAAAATTAAAGCGACTCTAACATTCTATGTTACCTTATTCAAAATGACAGAGATTAATGCAGCAACTGACAGCAGGTTCTGGTGAGGATACAGGGAAGGGGAAGAATTATTTATTGCTCTCAGGAGTGTAAACTGAAAGAACCAATATGGAAATAGTGTCCTCAAACAGTTGGCAATAGATCTACCAAAGATCCATCATTAAAACATATGGACTTTACATCTTAGAATGGAGAAGTTTGTTAATCCTTGTTCATTGCTTCTCAATTTATAGTAGTCAGAATGGGAAACATCCTAAATGCCAAATGAAATTTATAGGTCAGCTAATGGAAACAGAATTAATTGTCTTGAATGACGTAACCAAATTGAGAAAGGCAAAGATTTCATGTATTCTTTTTTTTTAAGTGAGTGTTAAGTCACAGTTATTATTTTATAATTATTGATGTTGAGCTGTTTTATTTTTTATATAAAATACATGTCATATTTCCAACATTTATGTTGTTTTTCCTGACAACCTAATTTTGCATGTTGTTTATCATTTCCTTTGCTGTGTATATATGAGTACTCTTTTGCTCTCGAATTTCTTAGTTGAATTTTTCTGTTGTACAGGTATTTTTTGTCATCTTGACAGAAAGGGCAGTCACTTTTGAAGATTAATCCTCAATCACGGGATTGATTCCATCAGATTGGCCTGAGGGTATGTCTGTGGGGCATTTTATTGACTGATGGTTGATGGAGAAGATCCCATTCCACTATGGCAGGTGTCATCCCTGGGCATATGTCGCTGGGTCATATCAGAAAGAAAGGTGAGCAAATTATGGAAAAGTAGAGTAAAGAAAGAGTACTCCTTTGTTTTAGTTCCTGCCTCCAGGTTCCCACTTTGATTTCTTTCAAAGGACTGTGGTCTTCCAGCTGAAATAAACCCTTTTTCCTGAGGCCACTTTTGGTCAGTGCTTCATCACAACAACAGGAGTCAACCCAGGAATGGTGTCAAATCTAAAGTCACTTCCAAACATGAAAGCATTAGAGAATCTCACCTACACATTACACTATGATTGTTAAACTCTGGGTCTTATAAATCCTTACTGCATCTTGAATTATTTTTGTATAAGTTGGAAAAGGATAATTTTATATATGTATATATGCATGAAATTACATATATCAAATTATATTGATGGAGGAAGGTCATTGGTTAATTATAATAAAGAAACTGCTTGGCTCTCATAGGTTAAAACATAGGTGGGAGGAGTAAACAGAACAGAATGCTGGGAGGAAGAGGAAGTGAGCTCAGAGACGCCATGTTCCTCTCTCTTGGTCAGATGAGATAGCTCTGCTCTCTGAGGCAGATAGAGATGCAGCCAGCCACCAGGTCAGACGTGCTGAATCTTTCCCGATAAGACTGATGTTACACAGATTATTAGAGATGGGTTGATTGAGATATGAGAATTAGCCTGTAAGGGCTAGAGTTAATGGGCCAAGCAGTGTTTAAATGAATACAGTTTGTGTGTTGTTTTTTCGGGGCATAAGCAAGCAGGCGGCCGGGGTTCTGGGGACGCAGCCCCACTGCTCCTATCACTACATTATATATATATATATATATATATATATATATATATATATATATATATATATATATATATATATATATATTTGTTTAAAAATAGACATCAAAGAATGGTTCTTCTGTAGTGATATCAAGATAAAAAAATAAAATAATTTTTAACTTTTACTGAATGCAGAACAATTCATGAAACTGAAATATAATTTTAACCTTACAGCATGCTTTTATTCCTGTACACTTAAACAAGATGGATTGTAGAAAGAAAACAGAAGAAAAATCTATGGTTCATAGATGCCTGAGAGGAATTCTGTGGGATGCAAAAAATAAACAGATATTTACAAAGAGTTCCAAAGTATTCCAAAGATTTTGACATGAAAAGTTGCAGCAAACACTGAACAGAGAATGACTAGGAGCTAGAGAGACAACAGACATCCCATGTAGTCCCTTGGTATCATTTGCTATTTCTTAGCATATCATACCCAACTTTAGATGAACACATATGTGTGTTAAACAATACAATCTGAAATAATGTGCTTGAAATTATAAACCAGGCAATTGTTTTTGTTATCTTATGCAGTTTGCTGGAGAACAAGGAAAACATTCATGTATACAGGATAATATGATCAAACATGCTTAAAATTAATCACAGCACAATTGACATTGGATTTTATTTAAGTTTATTGAATCAGATTAGGTCAAGAAAATAGGCATCATTTAGTCAAGAAGAAAATAATCAAGTCATTTCAGGACAATGGGTAAAGAGTATTATGTATAGAAAAATCAAAGTTGTTTCAATGAGAAATCATACAAACATTTTCTCTCATCTAAATAATTGAGAGCAGGATAATCATGAAAGTAAAAGAGACCATTAGAGATGAAGAAGATAATCAGACAATGGGCAAGATAATGGCGTGATTTTTTTTAAAAAATATATTTTGAGATAGGTTTTTACTCTGTGTAAACCTGGTGGGTCTAATACTTTCCTTTTGCATAGATTTAAATTTCAAGGGATACATTGCCCCAAAATTACTGAGATATACACCTGCTTCTCCAAAGGTTGGATATTCAAAATATATATTTATGAATGAGTGAAAATACTATGAGACTCATTATTCTGTATAATTATTATGTCAGAAGAATTCTAAGTAAAAATTAAAATGAAATTCTTGAAAACAAAATAGAAACAATATGAATAATTGTAGTTTCTTTAATAGAAGGGAAAACTCTGAAGAAAATTTCTTTTAACTGAAGAAAAGATCATTCAAAGAAAATGCACTATGGGATAATTGAATTGAGACACCTAGTTACTACTGAGACCAATTGAATGAATTCAGGATTCTACCAGGAATGTTCTTTTTTCACTAAAGTTAACTGGTTTTGTTGTTTGTTTGTTTTTGTTTTAGCTGTATGACATATTTTATTTAGATCAAGAAATGTGAAGAGAATATGCTAAAATTATAAGAAAATAAGAAAGACAAAACAACATTTAAAATTTTTGCTTGCTAGCTTTTAAATTTGTTCACAAATTTAGGTATTTTAAAAGTGGACACATTTGAAAATATTGTACCGATCCCCATATACTTTTCTTTATTTAATCATCAAATAGAAATATTTAATGGGAAGCTATTTGCATTTATATTACATAAGATTATATATGACCATTCAGTTTTTACTCTATGATAATATTTGATGCCACTTGAGGCATGATTAAAAATACTAAGGGAACTAAGGTGTCAATTAAACTTTTTCTCTTTCCATGCACTTTAATCTAAGTAGCTAAGAAGAAATTAGGGAATATGTGGCTCTTAATACGCACAGAGATTCACTTAAAATGATTAATAATTATGTCCATGAAAACCTTCATCTTTTCTGTTGTTTTTACATTTTCTCCTTATCCTATACAGGCAGGGAAATGCAACAGAAATTTGGCTGACATTATCTCCTATCATTATCTAAAATGGTTTCTGATAGTATTGTCTTCTAAGATGGACAAATGCCAGTACTTACGACAGAAACAGCAATACAGAGACAGGGACATGAGTGGAGCAGTATGGAAAATGACCTACAGTGCCCTTTAGCCAGTTTCCTATCTGTCAATATATGACCCACAGCACTATTCTTCCAGGTGTTCTGTTATGGATTTTGGAGCTGAGACAATTTAAAATCTTATATAGCAACAGGACACCCTCTCTTGCCAATTTGGTAAGATTCACTCAGTATAGTTAGACGTCTGATGCTAAAAATCAGAACAATGCATCTTTTTATTATGCATAAAAATGTAAGCCAGAGAAAGAATACTTGACAGTGCATATTTCCTTTGAAACTGGCTTTTAATTTTTTGTGCATAAATTGTTCAGACTCTAAGTTGACACTGATATCTCCATTAAGAAAGAGATAAAATGATAATGGAAATATATAATCAATAAGTAATGAACTGTAATTATTTATCGGACAGTAAATCAATACAAGTACCTTGTGCCCATTTTCATATTGTCACACACATAATAGATAACTAGGCATAATCAATACAAAGCTAATTCCTCTAGCCCCTTCGATGACTGATTTCATAAATATTTATGTGCCCCATATATCAGATTGGCATAAACTCCCTTCTAGACAAATTAGAAATGTCCTAAACTATCCTTTCTTGATATTTTCCAATAGTCTATTGGTAAATATTAAAAAAATGTGACTCATAACTTGACTAATGATAACACTAAATATAATGATGAAGAAATTATGTAGATTTATAAACTGGTAAAAAAATGAATTTCAAGTTTCATTATATAAAGTACATAGCAGTGATATAACAGGTACATATACTATAAACTGAGGCTTACTGCTACACTTATCACAGATAATTGACAAGACCTACACAAGAGAGTTAAAATTACATTTTCTTCATTCAAATTAGTTTATGATGTTATTTTATACAGAAAAATTGGCAATATATACATTCAAGTTAGTTTATGATGTTATTTTTATTTTGTAGAAGATCCAAGAGATGGGAAGTAAAATTATAGATACAAACCCATTGAAAGGATACAAATGAATATGAAATTAATTGTATTTATTTTCCATTCCACAGAAGCTTTTCTTTTTTATTTTTTTTTTATTTCTCCATTCAAAATTTTCCACGTCCTCCCTTCCTCCCATTCCCCTTCCACTCCCCCACTCCCCCTCATCTCTCCCCCTCCCTGCTTGAGACAGGGCAGGGTACCCTGCCCTGTGGGAAGTCCAAGGCCCTCCCGCTCCATCCTGGCTTAGGAAGGTGTGCATCCAAACAGACTAGGGTTCCAAAGAGCCAGTACATGCAGTAGAAACAAGTTCCAGTGCTATTATCAATAGCTTCTCAGTCAGCACCCATTGTCAGCCATATTCAGAGAGTCCGGTTTGATCACATGCTCGTTTAGTCCCAGTCCAGCTGGATTTGGTGAGCTCCCATTAGATCAGGCACACTGTCTCAGTGGGTGGACCAACCCCTCACAGTCTTGACTTTCTTACTCATCTTCTCCCTCCTTATGTTCTTCAACTGGACCTTGGGAGCTCAGTCTAGTGCTCTGATGTGGGTCTCTGTCTCTATCTCCACCCACTGCCGATGAAGGTTCTATGTCAATATTCGATGTATTCATCAGTGTGACTATGAGACAAGGCCAGTTCAGGCATCCTCTTCTCTACTGCCCAAGGACCTAACTGGGTACAACCCCGTGGACACCTGGGATCTCTTCTAGAGCCAAGTCTCTTGCCAACCCTAAAATGGCTCCCTTAATTAAGATATCTTTTTCCCTGCTTCTATATCTGCCCTTCCTCCATCTCAACCCTCCCACTCCCTCAAGCTCTCTCCAATCCTCCCCTTCTCCCTTCTCTCTCCCCCTCTCCTCTTCCCCCCTCCCCACCTCCACTCCTATGCTCCCAACTTTTGCCCAGTGATCTTGTTTGCTTCCAATTTCCAGGAGGCTCTATATATGTTTTTCTTTGGGGTCACCTTATTATTTGGCTTCTCTAGGCTTGTGAACTATAGGCTCAATGTCCTTTCTTTATGGCTAGAGTCCACTAATGAGTGAGTATGTACTGTATTCATCTTTTTAGGTCTGGGTTATCTCACTCAGGATAGTGTTTTCTATTTCCATCAATTTGCATGCAAGATTCAAGATGTCATTTTTTTTTTTTACCACTGAGTAGTAAGTACTCTAATGTGTAGATGTTCCATTTCTTTTACATTTTTCAACTTTCTGGCATACAGGCTTTTGTAGTAAGACCTAATGATTCTCTGAATTTCCTCAGTGTCTGTTATTATGTTCTACTTTTCATTTCTGTTCTTGTTAATTTGAGTGTTCTCTGCCCTTTGATTAGTTTAGATAGGGGTTTGTCATTCTTGTTGATTTTCCCAAGGAACCAGCTTTTTGTTTCTTTGATTTTTGGATTGTTTTCTGTGTTTCTATTTTGTTGATTTCAGCCCTGAGTTTGACTATTTCCAATCTTCTACTCCTCCTGGGTCAGTCTGCTTCTTTTTTTTTTTTTCTAGAGCTTTCAGCTGTGCTGTTAAGTCTCTAATGTGAGCTTTCTCAAGTGTTTTTTTTTTTTTTTAATGTGGGCACTTAGTGCTATGGACTTTCCTCTTAGCACTGCTTTGAGTATGTTTGTCTTTATTTTTGTTGAATTCAAAGCAGACTTTAATTTCTTTATTTATTCCCTGACACAGGGGTGGTTCAGTAGTTGACTGTTCCATTTCCATGAGTTTGTAGGCTTTCTGGGGGTAGAATTGTTGTTAAATTCTAACTATTCCATGGTGATCCGATAAGACACAGGTGGTTTCTAAAATTGTTTTTGTATCTGTGGATGTTTGCTTTATTACCGAGTATGTGATCAATTTTTGAGGAGGTCCCATGAGATGCTGAGGAGAAGGTATATTCTTTTCTATTTGGTTAGAATGTTCTATAGATGACTGTTAAGTCCATTTGATTCATTACCTCTGTTAGTTCTCTTATTTCTCTGTTAAATTTCTGTCTGGTTGGCCTGTCCATTGGTGAGAGAGGAGTATTGACATCTCCTACTATTAGTGTGTCGGGTTTGATGTGTGCTTTGAGTTCTAGTAATGTTTCTTCTACATATGTGGCTGCTTTTATATTAGGGGCATAGATATTCAGGATTGAGATTTCATCCTGATGAATTGTTCCTGTTATGAGTATAAAGTGTCCTTCTTCCTCTCTTCTGATTTATTTTAGTTTGAAGTCAATTTTGTTAGAAATTAGTATAGCCACACATGCTTGTTTCTTAGGTTTATTTGATTGAAAATTTTTTTCTCAACCCTTTACTCTGAGGTAATGTCTGTCTTTGTGGTTGAAGTGTGTTTCTTTTAAACAGAAGAATGCTGGATCCTGTTTTTGTATCCATTCTCTTAACCTGTGTCTTGTCCTGTGAATTGAGTCCATTGATTTAAGTGATATTAATGACCAGTAGTTGTTAACTCCTGTTATTTATTTATTTATTTATTTATTTATTTATTTATTTATTTATTTATTTTGGTGGTAGAGTTTGTGTGTTTCCCTTCTTTGAGTTGTGCTGGTGGAGTGTTGTTAGATGTCTGTGTTATTATGGGTGTTGTTGGCTTCCTTGGGTTGTGGTTTTCCTTCTAGTACTTTCTGTAAGGCTGAGTTTGTGGCTACGTATTTTTTAAGTGTGTTTCTGTCCTGGAATATCTTCTTTTCTCCATCTATGGTGAATGAAAGCTTGGCTGGGTATAGCAGTCTGGGTTTGCATCCATGGTCTCTTAGTGTCCGCAGCACATCTATCGAAGAGTTTCTTGAGAAGCCAGGTGTAATTCTGTTAGGTTTACCTTTATATGTTACTTGACCTTTTACTTTAATATTCTTTTTTTTTTTATTTATTTATTAAGGATTTCTGCCTCCTCCCCACAACCGCCTCCCATTTCCCTCCCCCTCCCCCGATCAAGTCACCCTCCCTAATCTGCTCGAAGAGCAATCAGGGTTCCCTGACCTGTGGGAAGCCCAAGGACCGCCCACCTCTATCCAGGTCTCCTAAGGTGAGCATCCAAACTGCCTAGGCTCCCCCAAAGCCAGTACGTGCAGTAGGATCAAAAACCCTCTGCGAATGTTCTTGAGTTCTCAGTATTCCTCATTGTCCTCTATGTTCAGCCAGTCCGGATTTATCCCATGCTTTTTCAGACCCAGGCCAGCTGGCCTTGGTGAGTTCCCGATAGAACATCCCCATTGTCTCAGTGTGTGGGTGCACCCCTCGCGGTCCTGAGTTCCTTGCTCGTGCTTTGTCTCCTTCTGCTCCTGATTTGGACCTTGAGATTTCTGTCCCGTGCTCCTCTGTCTCTGTCTCCTTTCATCGCCTGATGAAGGTTAATATTCATGAGGATGCCTATGTGTTTGTCTTTGGGTTCACCTTCTTACTTAGCTTCTCTAGGAACATGCATTATAAGCCCAATGTCCTTTATTTATGGCTAGAAACCAAATACTTTAATATTCTTAATATTCTTTTTTATTCTGTACATTTTGTGTTTTTATTATTATATAGCAAGGGGATATTTTTTTTTTGATCCAGTATACTCGGTATTCTGTATGCTTCTTGTACCTTCATAGAAATAGCATTCTTTAGGTTGGGAAAGTTTTCTTCTATAATTTTGTTGAATATATTTTCTGGGCCTTTGAGCTGTAATTCTTCTTCTACCCTTATTATTCTTAGGTTTGGTCTTTCCATGGTGTCCCAGATTTCCTGGATGTTTTGTGTTAAGAATTTGTTGGATTTTCTGTTTTATGAGTTTATTTCCTCTACAGTATCTTCAGCATCTCAGATTCTTTCTTCTATCTCTTGTATTCTGTTGGTTATACTTGTCTCTGTAGTTCCTGTTCATTTATCCAGATATTCCATATCCAGCCATTTCTCGGTTTGTGTTTTATTCATTGCCTCCATTTAAGTTTTCAAGTCTTGAACTATTTCTATTACCTGCTTGATTGATTTTTCTTGGTTTTCTTGGGTATCTTTGAGGGATTTATTCGTTTCTTCTAAAAATTTTTGTTAGTCTTCTCATCCACTTCTTTAAAGGGTCTCTATCATTTTCATAATGTGATGTTTAAAGTTGATTTCTTCTACTGACTTGGTACCTTTATTTTGATTTCATTTTTCAGGAAGGTGTTATGTATGCCACCAGAGGAGAAAATAATAACCTCTCTTACTTAGCCATAAAACCTGTGAAGTACGATAATGACTGTCTTGGCAAGACATACCTCTGGTGCAATAGTAGCATGAATGTCATAAGATTTGACAGTCACTCTCAGATCCATTTGAAATCCTGCTCATTAAGACTGAACCTGTACAAAACATCATTATTGAGAAAAGTACCCATGGTTAGACATGCCAAAGACTCTAGGACAAGATCTGCTATTATTATTTATTATGATGAATGGATTTAGTATTAAACCAATTAATAATAATGCATCATACAACCCATAGACTAATGCATCTATAAAGCCTTATTAGATGATATTCTATTTTCAGTAGCTTGTGATTAACACTGAGACCCACAACTGGCCAAAGTATAAAGAATAAGAAAATATGGTAGAGCTAGGCAGTTGGTTGCACACCCTTTTAATCTCAACATTTGGGAGGGATAGACAGGTGGATCTCTGTTAGTCCAAGGCCAGCCTAGTCTACATGAGAGCATTTTAGGACAGACTCCAAAGCTACAAAGAAACCTTGTTTCAAAAAATAAAACCAAACAAAAACAAAGAGAGAGAGAGAGAGAGTCTAAGGTAGAATACCCTAATGTAATATGGGGTTCACTGCCTCTTCAAATGATTCGGGGGTCACTGAGGTAGACAGTATAATAGTTGGAAGTGGTGGTTGACTACAAGGGTAAGATAATGGAATCTTCTTGATCCAGGAAAGTAGCTTCACATACTAGGTTAGAGTACTCTCACCAATGTACATATGACTTTGTAGATCTAATTCATGCCAAATTCTAGCGTAAAGAAGGAATTTGGGCACAAAGTCTCAGTTTAACCTGCGAATTACTGAAATTTGTTAGTTTCTGAGAGAGAGAAGGTCAGTATTCTGGTCAGATATAGCCCTTGACTACAAACACCAGTATAAAGCCACACATCCATGAATATGTTGATATAACAAACACTCCTTGTGGGAGTGAAATGAAATAACTAAAATTTGGGTGTGTATGTAGAAGCATACAGATCTTGGAGGAGTTGGTAAGAGAATTAATACAATTGGAACATACTGAAGGAAATTCTCATAGAACTTGCTGGATATAGTTACATAGACATATAAATATTAGGCTAGAGAGATGGCTCTGCCTTAAAGGCTAGGCTCACAACCAGAAACAAATGCAAATATTGAGATAAAATATATCAGGTTATCAGATTTGTCAGAATATGTCTTTAATTCTTTATTATTATTTATTTATTATTCCTAAATTTTTGAGGTTAAAGGTATTTAACATTCTAA
Source organism: Microtus pennsylvanicus (assembly GCF_037038515.1). Lineage (NCBI taxonomy): Eukaryota > Metazoa > Chordata > Mammalia > Rodentia > Cricetidae > Microtus > Microtus pennsylvanicus. Next base: position 40,124,206 of record NC_134585.1, read on the forward strand.
AATGCCTATTGATAAGGATAAAGTACTAATCCTAAGAGGAAAGTATGGTTGATAGAATTTTAAGAGAATAAAATCAAAATTGGCCTTCCCTATAATTTGAAACACATAACTTTAAAAATTGTTTTAAATTGAATATTAAAATTTAGCGTAAAGGTAAACAATAATTACGTGTTCTCATAAAACAGAACACAAGTGCTTAGGGCAGAGTCCAACAATGGTAAGGTTAAGAAAAGTGTAACATCTAAAGGATGAAATCTTCTTGGAGATTATTTGGTCACTGTGAGTGCCTTATCTTGGAAGAAATGTAATTTTCACAAGAATGTGAGTAGTGTTCTTGAAAATGGACTGCTACAAAGAAAAACCCCATCCACTAAGTACTTTGATCTGCTAATCCTATTTCCAGGTTCTCCCACACACATCACCGGCCTCTGTGATACTGGTATTCACTTAGTGATCCATCTTGGAGTCTTTAATTAGATATGAACAGATGTTGGCACTGATCTCTATGTTATAGGAGGGTTTGCATTGTTGAAGGGGAGAAAGTATGGGATTTAAAAAGGCTTAACTCTTTCAGGGTTGAAAGCAGAAATACACAAAGGACAAACACTCTGATAGGTCATACAGCACTGGATAAATAATTACTAAAAAGACTTGTTCTAGTTATTAACCTAAGAAAACTCTGATTGAGAATAGTGAAGGAAAATAATGATAAAATATTTAAAATACGATACAGTCTCAGAAGATGTAAATCTTGGCTGAGGTAAGGAAGGGAGCAATTTTAGGCACAAATACACACTGTTACATTACTTAATGAACTCATGGAGCATTCCACCTTTCACTCAGCATTAAACATATATAATTGGCATCAAGACAAATAAGCAATATTGTATTGTCTTCCATAAAATTATTTCAAAACACTTTATCACAAGGTAATAAAATTCAGGGCTTCAAAATTGTCATCATTAAAGTTGTTCCATGTTTCACTAAAATGTCTAAGGTATGCTTTAAGGCATATTAACCTTACCAACTTAGGAATTTGAGGCAGGCAACTCACAAGCTCAATTGTAGCCTAGGAACGAACTGAAATCAAAAACCAGTTAGGAAAAGTGGTTGAAATCCTATCTTAAAAAATTAAAAATAAAAACAGAGAACTGTGGTATTTTACCTCTATGAATATAATACAATCAGTGTAAATACAAAGTCCACATTTATAAGATTTGTAAAACAGTAATCAATGCGATGTATTCAAGGTAACAATAAAATATTTTTCCAGAAGAAGACAATAAAACTCAATAAAAACAAACTTTAAAAGATTAGAAAAATGGAGTAAGCAGCTTAAACATTGAAACAGCTATTATACCATTATTTAGAAACATTTTGCAAATAATATGAGCAAAAAATATAAGTAATTTTTGAAATAATAAGAATTACAAAATACAAAAATTTAACTAGTTCTCTGCTATCCACAGGAGTAAAATTTCTGCCTGTGGTAGCTTAAGTTGGGGGGTTGAAATGAAACTGTATGTCTGTTACTTTTTTGAAATTAGAAGTAGCAAGATTTAACAAAAGGCAGAGAACAAAAATGAGAATCATAACAGGAGAAGGGAGTAGTGCAGAGTGAGATGTGTGAGTTTTCAGGTCAGAGATCACTTGTAGGGAATAAAAAATTTACAATACAAAGTATCAAGTATGAATTATGTAATGAGATAGAATGAATACTACCTACTACTGATGAGTAAAAGAGGAACTAAAGCAGAAAAATAAAAAAAATCATGTTATTTATGTAAAAACTAGAAAAATCTATTAATACATCTTAAAATAAGTAACACACACACACCCTACATATGCACACACATTCACATCAACATGCAAAAAGCTTTGAAAGACAAACTTGAGAATAAACTAAAATGGTGATCATAATATTAAATAAAAAGTGAGTAAACTATCAAATGAAAGAGCACAAACCTAAAGGAGAACAGACTAAATTAAGAGTAAAATGACTCAAAACCAAATATACAAAACCAAATACATTGAAACAAACAAGCAGCATAGCCATGTTGTACAATTAGTTTAAGGAAAACAAAATGACATATCAGTGTGAGACCTAGTAGCCAAGGCAAACTGTTACACCTAGAGCAAATATCACTAATGGTAATAAGATCAATATATTAAAATACATATGCTTGATATTAAATATAAGAGTGAAACAGTGTCATACCTGAAAATTTTTAGGACCTACCTTAGAAACAAAATCGCTAGCACCAAAAGGTACAGAAAATATACATACACATGAAGATTAAACACCATACCATTGAATGATGAATGTGTCATTGGCAAATCAAGAATGGAGCTAAATGAAAATGAAAGCACAATATGCTAAAACCTATGCAATTCAAGGAACGCTAATATTTTTATTTATTCTTCTCTTTTTATCACTGTTATTTCTTTCTCTTACATTTTTTTTTATTATTTATCACTGAGGAGAGTCAGGGCAGGAATTCAATACCTGAATAGAAGCAGAGGCCAAACTAGAATACTGGTTAGGACTGGCTCTTCTTTCTTATACACCACAGGACTATTTTCTGAGGGGATAGTACTACCCAAACGTGACTGGACTGTTCCTTATCAACCACTATTTAAAAATAAAAAATGGCTCACAGGCTTGCACCCAGGCCAATCTTTTAGAATCAATTTTTTTTTCAGTTCTGGTTCCCTCTATTCAGATAAATCTAGCTTGTGTGATTTACAAGAATCCCAATAGGACAATATGTAAACACAAACCAGAGAACCAAAACTTTCTTGGGAAAAAAAATGAAGCTGAAAGTATTACCATGAATAGAATATAAAATATAGCTTTATCCACAGTAATAAAAATGCCATTGTACTAGTAAAAAAGAAGCATGCAGATCAATGAAATAAAATCAAAGACTCAGGTATAAGTTCACCAAATAAGATCCACCTGATTTTCTCTAAGATGCCAAAAATACCTACTAGCAAAAAGAAAACATTTTCCATAAGTGGTTGTAACAAAACTAAATTTCACATGTAGTGTACTAGAACAAGGTTTCTGTCTCCCATTCTTTTCAACGCCAAGTAGGTCAAAGTCCTTAGTGTTAAGTTTGAAACTTATATGAAAATGTGCATGAAATATGCTAAAAGATGCAGGCACTGCTAAAGTCTTATGAGACATGACTCCATCTGATTAGAAGATGAGATCAAGTGCTGCAAACTATGACCTTATGGAACTGAGAAATCTTCTGTACCACAATGGGTATAGTCAATCAAGCGACAGGGTAACCTAGAGAATAGGAGAAAACTCTTGCCAACAAATGATTAATATCTTAGATTACTCAACTAAAAATCAAAGTTGTACATATAATACATTCTAAAAATTGGATATAGAACAGAACAGAAAAGTCACACAGGAAAAACTATAAATTAGCAATCAATATTTTGAAGAGTGTATTCCAGACCGAGAAAGTCAAAAATTACATGTTCTCGCCTGATCAACCTACAGGGCTACACTGCCCGGTACCTCCTCTCTCTTCCTATCCCATCCAGCTTACATCCAGATCCCCCCACCCTCTGTTTCTCTCCCCCCTCCCTTCCCTGGTGGCAGAGAGCCTCCCTGCTCTGCCTGCTTGGGTGCTGGGTCCTAACCCCAAGCATAGGGTAAAGGGGAGCTCGGGGGCTTCTTTGTCCCCATAGCCCGCCTGCAGCAAGCAGGGTGGGCCCTTTGTCTGCGAGTGAACCAAGCAGCGATCAGGGCACCTAGTGAGACATCATTGTGGTGAGTGAGTGCTGAGGCACCCGGGAACAGCCCGCCTACACTTCCTGATCAACCTACAGGGCTACACTGCCCAGTACCTCCTCTCTCTTCCTATCCCATCCAGCTTACATCCAGATCCCCCCACCCTCTGTTTCTCTCCCCCCCTCCCTTCCCTGGTGGCAGAGAGCCTCCCTGCTCTGCCTGCTTGGGCGCTGGGTCCTAACCCCAAGCATAGGGTAAAGGGGAGCTCGGGGGCTTCTTTGTCCCCATAGCCCGCCTGCAGCAAGCAGGGTGGGCCCTTTGTCTGCCAGCGAACCAAGCAGCACGGAGTTTCGATCAGGGCACCTAGTGAGACATCATTGTGCTTACATCCAGATCCCCCCACCCTCTGTTTCTCTCCCCCCTCCCTTCCCTGGTGGCAGAGAGCCTCCCTGCTCTGCCTGCTTGGGCGCTGGGTCCTAACCCCAAGCGTAGGGTAAAGGGGAGCTCGGGGGCTTCTTTGTCCCCATAGCCCGCCTGCAGCAAGCAGGGTGGGCCCTTTGTCTGCGAGCGAACCTAGCAGCACGGAGTTTCGATCAGGGCACCTAGTGAGACATCATTGTGGTGAGTGAGTGCTGCAGCACCCGGGAACAGCCCCGCCTACACTTCCTGATCAACCTACAGGGCTACACTGCCCGGTACCTCCTCTCTCTTCCTATCCCATCCAGCTTACATCCAGACCCCCCCACCCTCTGTTTCTCTCCCCCCTCCCTTCCCTGGTGGCAGAGAGCCTCCCTGCTCTGCCTGCTTGGGCGCTGGGTCCTAACCCCAAGCATAGGGTAAAGGGGAGCTCGGGGGCTTCTTTGTCCCCATAGCCCGCCTGCAGCAAGCAGGGTGGGCCCTTTGTCTGCGAGCGAACCAAGCAGCGATCAGGGCACCTAGTGAGACATCATTGTGGTGAGTGAGTGCTGAGGCACCCGGGAACAGCCCGCCTACACTTCCTGATCAACCTACAGGGCTACACTGCCCAGTACCTCCTCTCTCTTCCTATCCCATCCAGCTTACATCCAGATCCCCCTACCCCCTGTCTCCCTCCATCCCTCCCTTCTTGGGGCAGAGTGCCTCCCTGTTCAGCCTGCCTGGGCGCTGGGACTGAACCCGAAGGTGAGTGCAAAGGGGAAGGTGGTAGCTCCTTTGTCTCCATAACCTGCCTGCAGCAAGCAGGGTGGGCCTTTGTTTGCAAGCTAACCAAGCAGCAAGGAGATCGGAACTGGACTCCAGGAGAAACATCACCGGGGAGTGACATCACTTGGAAGGTACATCAGTTGGCAAGAAGACCTGATCCTGTAAAAGAAGATCCATAGGAGAATATTGGAAGGAAGAGATGGGGAGACGCCAATGCAAGAATTCACCCAACAATCTGAAAAACAACACGAAACCACCAGAAGCCAGCGACCTCACAACAGGAGGACATGAACACCTTAATCATGAAGAAGGAGAAAAAACTGACTTCATGACAGTGATTGACACCCTTAAACAGCATATAAAAAACGCCCTTATAGAAATGGATGAGAAGTATAACAGAAAGTTCGAGGAATTGAGTAAATCAGTGAATGATACCCTAGGAAAGCAAGGAAAAACAATCAAGCAGATAATGGAAACAGTTCATGATTTGAAAAATGAAATGGAGGCAAAGAAGAAAACACAAACAGAGGGCCGGCTGGACATGGAAAATCTAGGTAAACGAATAGAGACTACAGAAACAAGCATAACCAGCAGAATACAAGAGATAGAAGAAAGAATCTCAGAGTCTGAGGATAACATAGAGAAAATAAACGCACTGATCAAAGAAAACAGCAAGTCCAACAAACTCTCATCACAAAACATTCAGGAAATATGGGACACAATAAAAAGACCAAACCTAAGAATAATTGGAGTAGAAGAAGGAGAAGAAGTGCAGCTCAACGGTCCAGAAAATATACTTAACAAAATTATAGAAGAAAACTTTCCCAACCTGAAGAAGGATGTACCTATGAAGGTTCAAGAGGCATACAGAACCCCAAATAGGCTGGATCAAAAAAAAACATCCCCTCGCCATATAATAATCAAAACACAAAATATACAGAATAAAGAAAGAATATTAAGAGCCGCAAAGGAAAAAGGCCAACTTACTTATAAAGGTAAACCTATCAGACTTACACCTGACTTCTCTATGGAAACCATGAAAGCCAGAAGGTCCTGGATAGATGTACTGCAAAAACTAAGAGACCATGGATGCAAGCCCAGACTACTATATCCAGCCAAGCTTTCGTTCACATAAATGGAGAAAACAAAATTTTCCAGGATAAAAACAAATTTAAGCAATACGTAGCCACAAATCCAGCCTTACAGAAAATAATAGAAGGAAAATCACTAACCAAGGAGTCCAACAAAGACCTCAATAACTCAGACATCTAGAGACCCTTCACCAGCGCAACTCAAAGAAGGGAAACACACAAACCCTACTACTTAAAAAGTGACCGGAGTTAATAACCACTGGTCATTAATATCACTTAATGTCAATGGACTCAACTCACCTATAAAAAGGCACAGGCTAAGAGACTGGATACAAAAACAGGATCCAACATTCTGCTGTCTACAAGAAACACACCTCAACCACAAAGACAGGCACCTACTCAGAGTAAAGGGCTGGGAAAAGGCTTATCAAGCAAATGAACCTAAGAAACAAGCAGGTGTGGCCATACTAATTTCTAACAAAGTTGACTTCAAACTTAAATCAATCAAAAGAGATGGAGAGGGACATTTTATACTCATAACAGGAAAAATTCATCAGGAAGAAATCTCAATCCTGAATATCTATGCCCCTAATATAAAAGCACCCACGTATGTAAAAGAAACATTGCTAAAATTCAAGGCAGCCATCAAACCGCACACACTAATAGTAGGAGACTTCAACACTCCTCTTTCACCAATGGACAGGTCAATCAGACAGAAACCTAACAGAGAAATTAGAGAATTAATGGAGGTAATGAAGCAAATGGACCTAACAGACATCTATAGAATATTCCACCCAAATAGGAAAGAATATACCTTTTTCTCTGCATCTCATGGAACCTTCTCGAAAATTGACCACATACTTGGTAACAAAGCTAACTTACACAGCTACAAAAAAATATTACTAACCACCTGTGTCTTATCAGACCACCATGGATTAAAGTTAGAATTCAACAACAATGCTACCCCCAGAAAGCCTACAAACTCATGGAAACTGAACAGTCAACTACTGAACCATACCTGAATTAAGGAGGAAATAAAGAAAGAAATTAAAGTCTTCCTTGAATTCAATGAAAATAAAGAAACAACATACTCGAACTTATGGGACACTATGAAAGCAGTCCTGAGAGGAAAGTTCATAGCACTAAGTGCCCACTTAAAGAAAACAGAGAAAGCACATATTGGAGACTTAACAGCCCACCTGAAAGCTCTAGAAAAAAAAGAAGCAGACTCACCTAGGAGGAGTAGAAGACTGGAAATAATCAAACTGAGGGCTGAAATCAACAAAATAGAAACACAAAAAACAATCCAAAGAATCAATGAATCAAGAAGCTGGTTCCTGGAAAAAATCAACAAGATTGACAAACCCCTATCCAAACTAATCAAACGGCAGAGAGAAAATTTGCAAATTAATAAGATCAGAAATGAAAAGGGGGACATAACCACAAACACAGAGGAAATTCAGAGAGTCATTATATCTTACTACAAAAGCTTGTATGCCACTAAACTGGAAAATGTAAAAGAAATGGACACTTTCTTAGATAAATACGATTTACCAAAAATAAATCAGGACCAGGTGAACAAGCTAAACAGACCTGTCAGTCGCGAAGAACTAGAAGCTGTTATCAAAAACCTCCCTACCAAAAAAAGCCCAGGGCCAGATGGTTTCAATGCGGAATTCTACCAGAACTTCCAAGAAGACCTAATACCTATACTCCTCAATGTATTCCACAATATAGAAACAGAAGGGTCATTACCAAATTCCTTTTATGAAGCTACAGTTACTCTGATACCAAAACCACACACAGACTCAACCAGGAAAGAGAATTACAGGCCGATCTCACTCATGAATATCGACGCAAAAATCCTCAACAAAATACTGGCAACCCGAATCCAAGAACACATCCGAAAAATTATCCATTATGATCAAGTAGGCTTCATTCCTGAGATGCAGGGCTGGTTCAACATACGAAAATCTATCAATGTAATCCATCATATAAATAAACTGAAAGAAAAAAACCATATGATCATTTCATTAGATGCTGAAAAAGCATTTGACAAAATTCAACATCCATTTATGTTAAAAGTCTTGGAGAGATTAGGGATACAAGGGTCATACCTAAATATAATAAAAGCTATATACAGCAAGCCGACAGCTAACATCAAATTAAATGGAGAGAAACTCAAAGCCATCCCGCTTAACTCAGGAACACGACAAGGCTGCCCACTTTCGCCATACCTCTTCAATATAGTGCTGGAAGTTCTAGCAATAGCAATAAGACAGCATAATGGGATCAAGGGGATTCGAATTGGAAATGAAGAAGTTAAACTTTCGTTATTCGCAGATGATATGATAGTGTACATAAGCGACCCCCAAAATTCCACCAAAGAACTTTTACAGCTGATAAACAGCTTTAGTAATGTGGCAGGATACAAGATCAACTCCAAAAAATCAGTCGCCCTCCTATACTCAAAGGATATGGAAGCAGAGAGGGAAATCAGAGAAGCTTCTCCATTCACGATAGCCACAAACAGCATAAAATATCTTGGGGTAAATCTAACCAAGGAAGTGAAAGATATATTTGACAAGAACTTTAAGGCATTGAAGAAAGAAATTGAAGAGGATACCAAAAAATGGATGGACATCCCTTGCTCTTGGATTGGGAGGATCAACATAGTAAAAATGGCAATTCTACCAAAGGCAATTTATAGATTCAATGCAATCCCCATCAAGATCCCATCAAAATTCTTCACAGATCTGGAGAGGACAATAATCAACTTTATATGGAAAAACAAAAAACCCAGGATAGCCAAAACAATCCTATACAATAAAGGATCTTCTGGAGGCATTACCATCCCTGACTTCAAACTCTATTACCGAGCTACAGTAATGAAAACAGGGTGGTACTGGCATAAAAACAGAGAAGTCGACCAATGGAATCGTATAGAAGACCCGGACTTTATCCCACAAACCTATGAACACCTCATTTTCGATAAAGGAGCTAAAAGTTTACATTGGAAGAAAGAAAGCATCTTCAACAAATGGTGCTGGCACAACTGGATGTCAACCTGTAGAAGAATGAAAATAGACCCATATCTATCACCGTGCACAAAACTCAAGTCCAAATGGATTAAAGACCTCAATATCAGCCCGAAAACACTGAATCTGATAGAAGAGAAAGTGGGCAATACCCTACAACAGATGGGCACAGGCGATCGCTTCTTAGGTATAACCCCAGAAGCACAGACATTAAGGGCAACATTGAATAAATGGGACCTACTAAAACTGAGAAGCTTCTGTAAAGCAAAGGACACTGTCACTAAGACACAAAGGCAACCTACTGACTGGGAGAATATCTTCACCAACCCCGCAACAGACAAAGGTCTGATCTCCAAAATATATAGAGAACTCAAGAAACTAGACTTTAAAATGCTAATTAACCCAATTAAAAAATGGGGCGCTGAACTGAACAGAGAATTCTCAACAGAAGAAGTTCAAATGGCCAAAAGACACTTAAGGTCATGCTCAACCTCCTTAGCGATCAGGGAAATGCAAATCAAAACAACTTTGAGATATCATCTTACACCTGTAAGATTGGCTAAAGTCAAAAACACCAAGGATAGCCTTTGCTGGAGAGGCTGTGGAGGAAGGGGTACCCTCATCCATTGCTGGTGGGAATGCAATCTTGTGCAACCACTGTGGAAGTCAGTGTTTCGGTTTCTCCGGAAATTCGGGATCAACCTACCCCTGGACCCAGCAATACCACTCTTGGGAATTTACCCAAGAGATGCTCTATCACATGTCAAAAGCATTTGTTCAACTATGTTCATAGCAGTATTATTTGTAATAGCCAGAACCTGAAAACAACCTAGATGCCCTTCAATGGAAGAATGGATGAAGAAAGTATGGAATATATACACACTAGAGTACTACGCTGCGGTAAAAAACAATGACTTCTCGAATTTTGCATGCAAATGGATGGAAATAAAAAACACTATCCTGAGTGAGGTATCCCAGGCCCAAAAAGACGAACATGGGATGTACTCACTCATAATTGGTTTCTAGCCATAAATAGGGTTCACGGAGTCTACAATAGGCGAATCTAAAGAAGCTAAGTAAGAAGGTGAACCCAAGGAAAAACATATAGTTATCCTCTTGGATAAGGGAAGTAGACAAAATTGCCGGGGGAAAAAGTGGGATCTTGGGGGTGGGGTGGGATGGGGGTTAGGGGAGATGGGGAGAGAAAAGGTAGAAGGGAAGGAGGGTGGACTTGGGGAAACAGGAGGATCGGGATAAAGGAAGGTTGGATAGGGGAGCACGGAACCACAATTCTTAGTTAAGGGACCCACTTTAGGGTGGGCAGGAGACTTGACCCTAGAGGGGCTCCCAGGTGCCCAAGCTGAGGTCCCCAGTTAGTTCCCTGGGCAGCTGAGGATAGGGAACCTGAAATGACCCTACCCTAGAGCAATACTGACGAATATATTGCATATCATCCTAGAACTTGCATCTGGCGATGGATGGAGATAGAGACAGAGACCCACACTGGAGCACTGGACTGAGCTCCCAAGGTCCCAATGAGGAGCAGAAGGAGTGAGAACATGAGCAAAGATGTCGGGACCACGAGGAGTGCACCCACCCACTGAGACAGTGGAGATGATCTACTGGGAGCTCACCAAGGCCAGCTGGACTGTTACCAGAAAAAGCATGGGATAAAACTGGACTCTCGGAACATGGCGAACAATGAGGGCTGATGAGATGCCAAGGACAATGGCACGCGGTTTTGATCCTACGCAATGTGCTGGCTTGGTGGGAGCCTAGCCAGTCTGGATGTTCACCTTCCTAGATATGGATGAAGGGGGGAGGACCTAGGACGTACCACAGGGCAGGGAACCCTGACAGCTCTTTGGACTGGAAAGGGAGGGGGAGAGGAGTGGGGGGAAGGGGAGAGGGGTGGGAGGAGGGGGAGAAGAGTGGGAGGAGGGGGAGGGAAATGGGAGGCTGGTGGGAGGAGGTGGAAATTTGTTTTTTTTTCTTTTCTTTATCCTCCTTTTATCAATAAAAAAATTTAAAAAAAAAATTACATGTTCTCTTTCATATGTGGATCCTATCTTTGAATCTTTAGATGTCTTTATTTTTTTTTTTAATCAGGAATTTCTATGGGAATTGCTATAGGAAATTCTTCAGTCAGTAGCCTTTAAGTTACCTGCCCACTTAGGCATGGCCTTTTATACAATAAATGCCAATGTATTCCCTCTCTCTTCCAGCTTCTGGATTCCCCATTTAAGCAGAGGACCATGATCTGTGATTCTACCCCTAAATAAAGAACCCTTTATATATTCATTTCTGAGCTAGTGTGGATTTCTTTTTATCATCCCTCTTCAGGTGTCACTTAGTAAAGAGATTGTGGTAAAAGAACATAGTGAGTATTAAAAGCAGAGATGGGAAATTACATTAGTGAAAAGTTTTGGACTTGCAGATAAGGGTGTAAGAATGTCAGTTATACAAAGGGTATATGAAAATCGTATGTAGACTCTATAATTCTGCAAGTGAGTTAAAAAAATACAAAAATATAAAAATTAGGTAGAAGATCAATATCTTATGTGATTCAACAGTGTTGCTCAGAAACATGGTTTATTAAGCAAATATAACATTGCCATGTTTGGAATATGTCGCGACCGCCTTGACCAGCAAGGATGATGCGTCACCGGAGCTCTTCTTGCAAGCAGTTTTTTTTTTTGTTTGTTTGTTTTTTTTTTGTTTTTGTTTTTTGTTTTTTGTTTTTTGTTTTTTTTTTTTTTGGTTTTTCGAGTCAGGGTTTCTCTGTGGTTTTGGAGCCTGTCCTGGAACTAGCTCTTGTAGACCAGGCTAGTCTTGAAAGCAGTTTTATTCAGGACCTTTTTTACAATTGTATCTCTCTCTCTTCTCTCCCCAGGCAAGCCTCTTGGGCTACCAACCCTGGATAGCCACATGGGCACCGTCCATTGGTCCACGCATACACAAACCGCTTGGGATCATAGGATGATGATCGCAAGAGTCCTGTCTTAGCCAAATAAGGAATTGTTTATCAGAGAGTGCTCACTTTCGGGACCATGGAGGGCGGAAGCCAGCGCCATCTTTTAGGCGTGGCTCCACGCAGCTCTCTACAGGAATAAGTTCTTATGAGTTTTGATAATGGAGGTCTCAGAGATAACACAAACAGTAGTAGCACAAACTCTTGTGATTCTTCTCAATTGCCCAGTGTAATTTAGAGACCCCAATCCTTTAAGACACCATATGCCTCAGGAAAGAAATATAGAGAAATAAAGCTACAATTAACTCAGAAACTCCCCCCCCCGTTTATTAATTAGCTTTCATTGTGCCAGAATGTGTTATACAAAGCAATGGGACAAAAAAAATAAAATAAAAAACCTGAACAACTTTGAACTCTATGAAATACAGTACCATGCTGCCAGGTAAGATTTACCCACTGTTCAATAGTAGCACAACGACTATTGGGGGGTGGTAACAAGCTGCACTGATTGTAGCTAAAGTATAATTAATTATATATTTAGAGATTTCATGATTGGTACAGTAAACCCAGCATTCGTTGCAATGGTAAGATGACTAAGTGACTAAGAATAGCTGTTAACCCTGCAGAGGACCAATGTTTGGTTCCCAGAACTCACAAGGTGGCTTATCCTCATCTGTAACTTCAATTCTGGCTATCTAATCTCATCTCTGACTCTTCATGTATCAGGTATGCTAATGGGTGTACAGAGATACTCATAGTCAAAATGTCCATACATGTGATATAAAAATAAGCACTTTGTAAAAGCCCATGGTTGATGTTGTAAACACTATGGGAATGCTTGCTAGTGTCCCCCACTTGATGAGTCCTTTTGAACTTCATCACTTCCACAAGTATTCAAAATAAAACACAAAAATCTAGAGATTTTGAAATTAAATTCACATGTGAGAGAGATGTCCTTTTCTGTGTCTGTGTTACTTCTCTAATGTTTCCCAGTCACATCTATTGAGATGCAAATTTCATAACTTATTTTTTTCTTTACAGCTGAATATATTTCCAGTATATGCTGTGACATATTTTATGAATTTTTCTTGGTATCATTAGCCCAGTCAAATCTCATGGTTGAGGAAGTCTAAGGTGTGAGTTAAAATCTCACCGCTATTTTATACAAAATTGATGTGAGTCTTGACTAATTTCTAGATATTATGTTTTTAGTCAGACATAAGTTACTCTTAGCTTTACTGAGGTAAATTTCTCTTTGCTGTTGTTAACATATCTGCTCAAGATGCTTGAGAATAAGTCGTTGATTAATAAATCCCATACCATAAACAGAAAATTTGTACTATCCTGTAAGGTTCAAGTAACAACTTTGAGGACAGTGTGGAATGAATGCAAAGACAAAAATAAAGAAATAAACTGATGAATACACTTCTATGCAAATAACAAAGCCATTAGAATCATTACATTATAGTAAATGTAGTTGAGCCATGCTGAGAATGTCCAAGACTAGGATCACCAGGAATCAGTCATAAATCAAGGATGTTTTCATGGGCTACAACACACCCAAGCAAAATGCTGGGTATTGTTGGGCTCTGGGAGATGGGCAGTCATTCTCTTCAGCTATGTACCATTAGTTCACCCACCAAATCCCAGAACATAATTTCCAAATCACTGTCATACAGAAGCTGAATCACTGCCTGGTTAAGCCAGCTCCGTCACAGAATGAATTAAAATGGTGTGAATGTGGGATAGAGACTTTCTGGAAATGACAGTGGAAGGGTTGTTTGAGGTAGAAGAAGGTGAGAGTAATCAGAATACATTATACACATGGGTGACACTGTCAAATGGATCACAAGTCCTGAATCCTGAACAAAGATCTACAGGCGCCTAAGGAATGTTCAGAGTTGGGGGATACAGTGGGAAGAATAAAGCGATCATCTGATATCAATACCAAATGTTCTTCTTTGCAAATGTGTGTGTGTGTAAAACATTATTCCAGATGGAGTCAGTTCAATTTAGAAATATATATATGCATGTAAATAGAGTCAGAGAAAAATGATGCCATGATATGACAAAATGCATGTCTTATAATAGTTCACTATTTACACTATTATAGTTAACATATTTTTCCCAGTAGCTAAACAGAAAAATCATTAAGACAAAATTTAATATATTTCTTTTCCTTTTTCACTAGTATACTTTTTTCAAAGAGCATCTTTGCTTTCAAAGAGCATCTTTGCTTTCAAAGAGCATTTTGTCCCAAGTATGTATAGCATCTATAGAACAAGTTTCTTTTTTTTAATCAGCTTATATAACCTACACTTTCATCATATTAGGACATGTGGAATCGTACTAAATACATAAGAACAGAGGCTTCTTCTGGGTATTGATGAGAGCAAATGCAGTGACCCACAGCCAATCATTAGGTGCAGAGAAAGGACAAATTGGAGATCTCCACCAGGTTCCTTCCCTCTGTGCTCTGAAATTCTACAGGAAGAGAGGAAGGAAGAACTGAAGGAATCAGAGGGACTGAGAACACCAGGCAAATAAACCCCACAGAATCAACTAATCAGGGCTCACATGTGCTTGCAAATACTGAAGAGGCAATCGCAGAGGGTTTGTACCTAGTCTCATTGTAAATTTTTCTGCCATGTTTGATTGATATCGTTGCGACACCTGCTCTTTTTTTGGTGGGAACCAGAAGAGGAGCAGATCTGAAAGAGGTGGTGAGAGTGCTGTGAGAAATGGAGGGAGGGTTTACTGCAGCCAGGATATATTGTATGAGAAAAAAAAATGAATCCCCTTAAAAATGTATAAGCAAAATAATGTCTGGAAATATGTGGATCTCTTTATAATTATGTTCAAACATAAATAGAACACAAGAATCTCTTTCTCCCACATCCATACATAGATTTATTGCCCACGTCACCTTAGCATTATTTTATGTCTGGGTATCTGAATGACAAAAGTTCTTGAATGAAAAGAATGTACATAGGTATATCACTATTTTATGTTTATGAATGTAGGCCTTCCATAACTAGATTTCTTTCTTCTCTGAAAATACTTAAGCAAATATAAACACTTAAAGACAAATGTACTTTGATTTATTTCCATTGATCATAGTAGATTAACAAAATCCAACAATTCAAAGTAAAATAAATACAGTTGTATTTTGTGCATGCAACAAAGCAAAAGAAAAAAACAGAAAAATGTGTTCTCCTGGTTTCAAATTGTTGGTTGAGCTAATAAACCTTTAATGTTATGAAAATTTAGATTTTCAGAGCACAAAATATTTGCTCATCACATTGTTAAGAAAGAAAGCCATGCACTAGGGGGTGTTTAATGAAGCAAGACACTCAAATTCTTCATGGGTTTGAATCACGGTGGAAATAAAGTGAAGCTGTGAACCTGTCAAGTGATTTACCTGCATAACATGGTATTATATAAAATCTTGTTTTCTTCATATTTTAATTGTGGTTATGAGAGGTAGTCATGCCTTACCTCCTAAACATGAAGTTGATTGACATGGAAATATCTATCAAGAAAGACCATTTATTCTCTTAGTGCCATCAGCATGAAAATTTGTTTTTCTTTTCTTTTTTCCTTTCCTTTTCTTTTACTTTCTTTTCCTTCCTTCCTTCCTTTTTTTGCTTTTCTTTTTTTTTTCTTGAAGAACAGAAAAACTCAGGTAGGAGAAAAGCTAGAAACTTCACTCTCTCGTAAGGACATTCTGATTCTTCACAACTGATGAGGTTTTTATGGACTCTTGGAAGATGGAAATATCCTGCTTGGCGAGGGCACACTTGTTTCCACTGAGCATGAATATAGGAGCAACTTACAGTGTTGTGTGACTCATATACTTTTGCTGTTGTTACCACTATAAAATTGTTTCTCTGGATAAACCGTGATGTGTTTTCCAGTGGATTGTAACAACTGGAAAGAAAAATACAAAATTTCCTAACCACATAATGTTTGCTGGTTTAATAGAGAAGATCAGAGCATATGATAAAATACTCAAAAGCTAGCAGAAATTTCTTTTTTCAGTGATAAGATAAGGCTCCTTTTAGGCTTATTTTATAATGAATAGTGGATGTACAAGTAAAACTGAGAGAAAACACAAGAATAAATCTGCTGTGTGTGTCACATGTTAAAGATATAAGGAAAAACAAGCCTTTAAAATCCAGGTGTTGCAGATCATCATTGGGGACACTGCTCTGACCATGGTTGGTGGTTATATTTAAAATACCTGTGAAGGACAGCTATAAAAATTCCCCCTTTTAATTTATCTGCATAAAGAAATCTGCAGATATTTGGAAACCCTAAAGAAAATTATAGAATGTTACTCTTGCTCAGATGACCTTAAAATTGAAACATGGGTTTGTAATCCTTTCTTGGCTGACACAGACAGCAAATCAATGATTGGACCTTGCCAAAAGTGACCTCATTGACTTCAGGACAAAGAGATGATGCTTCATGAATTTTACTCAACTGCTCAGAACATTCAGCAGTTCCTTGATTGAAGTTTATCCTAAATTACCTGATAAAAGGAGATCCTAGTTTTGGGTTTCTTTATATAATATTTTATTTATTTATTATTTATATTGAGACTTTTTACACTTTTGCCATAAAAATGAAAAGTTTAATATTTGTTGAGATCAAACTAAAATCTTGAATTGCAAAGAATACATCAATAGTTTAAAAGCATCCTTTTCAAGACAAACACATTTCATCTGAAATATATAAATAGAAATGAACTTGACTTTTGATTTATCTTCACAATTTTCTCCTTTTTAAGATGTGGAAGATAATTAATGAGCAGCTTTAACATCTTAAAATCTCCCCTGAAGATTCCTTATGAGACTCAGTGAGAAATATAACTTCTTTCTTCAAAATACTATGCTTTGTTGATTAGTCCTCAAGGACAAGCTGGTCATTTCAACAAAATCAATTTTCAGTCTTAGAGTAGAAAATTGCTGCTTTTCTTACCCTTCTTAAGAAATCTCCTTTTAAAAACACTTCTTGTTTATTTGTGAGTAAAGTTTTTAATTTTTCCCTTTTCTTTCCTCTCACAATACCATCTACATACCCCTCCCATTACTCCTCTAATTCCACCTGTTTTTTCCACCAATTTTATTGCATTCATATGTATATTTATATATGCATATACACTAAAAACCAAAACATATTGAGTATATAAAATGTTGTATATATGTCATGTTTAAGAGTGGACCACTTGGCACTAGACAACCAATGAATATGATTTTTAGGGAGGATCATCTTTCTTACTTTGAGCTTTCCTCATTTGTCTCTAAATCATTGGGTAGGGGTGAGGCCTCAGAACTATTTTCAATCCTGATTGAAATGTTTACTAATGTTGTCCTTATTAATCTCTTGTTTGGTCTATCATGTTGGCAAGATTTTATAGATATAGCTTCTAATATTAATAGGATACACAAGCTCATAGCACAATTCCTGACCCTCTGATTTTCACAGTCATCCCGCCCTATCTTCTCCAAGTTTCTCTGAGCCTTAACTGCTGGAGTGCTTTATAGATACATCCACTGAAATATGGCCCTGGAAGTCTGCATTTTGATTGCGATTTTATATATTAGTTTTCATCTGTTATAAAGAGAAATTTTCTTGATGATGGGTTGAGACTGCATGTATACCTGGGTAGAAAGACAAATTTTAAAGTGTTGTTGTTAGGGAGTATGCTAGTGTAGGAAATTTGCAGCTATAGATTCTCATCCAGTACCAAGATTTACTGAAACTGAGTCATTAGCTAGGTTTTCAGTCCTAGGAATGATATCACTCTTTTTGAGTTGATTTTAAATAATCTTATCAAGAATTGGGGAAAAGGGTCATTTTAGGGAAATAGAGGGAGACAAACGCAGAAGAGATGGGAGGAGTGTAAAGAGGAATAGCAGGATATGATAGATCTAATAGAGAAAAGTGGAAAAATTGAGGGCTTATCAAGGAAGGGTAGAGATAATTGCAGGAGAATGAGAGAGAGGGCTAAAATAACAATATAATTTGCTAAAAAAATAGCCACAGGATATCATACTGTTAAGCATTTACCTAAATAAAAACTATAACATATGTAATTTAGTGTACCACATAAACCTTAATAAACTTTTCTCATCTGGATTGATAGTGCTTCCTTCAAGAGCCAGAGACCACCTAACAAGAAGTATCTTTCTTTTAAACATTGTTTGTAGTTAAAAAATCATACATAAGTGAACATAAAGAGCAAGTGCTTCAAATCCTTACTAGTTTCTTGTGTCCGTTCTCTTTTTTTTTTAAATTTATTTATTTATTTATTTATTTATTTATTTATTTATTTATTTATTTATTTATTAAGGATTTCTGCCTCCTCCCCTCAACCGCCTCCCATTTCCCTCCCCCTCCCCCGATCAAGTCACCCTCCCTCATCTGCTCGAAGAGCAATCAGGGTTCCCTGACCTATGGGAAGCCCAAGGACCGCCCACCTCTATCCAGGTCTCCACAGGTGAGCATCCAAACTGCCTAGGCTCCCCCAAAGCCAGTACGTGCAGTAGGATCAAAAACCCACTGCGATTGTTCCTGAGTTCTCAGTATTCCTCATTGTCCTCTATGTTCAGCTAGTCCGGATTTATCCCATGCTTTTTCAGACCCAGGCCAGCTGGCCTTGGTGAGTTCCCGATAGAACATCCCCATTGTCTCAGTGTGTGGGTGCGCCCCTCGCGGTCCTGAGTTCCTTGCTCGTGCTCCGTCTAAATATCTGTATTTAATATTCCAGTTATCTTGCCGCAATTACTTCATAATTGTGATAACTGCCTCACTGTCCAAATTTCAATGAAGTTTGATTTTCTATAGCCCAAATCCTAGTACCTCACATTTGTGACCTCTTATTTTGAGTGGCCTTACTTCTGTGGTCTTATAATTAACAAGAACTCCTTTTAAATTGACTACCAGTTCATTGATGCCAGTTTCTGTCCATTCCTACACCCCAATTTTCTCACTTTCTAAATCTTCTAAGCTAATTTGTAAATTTGCAATGGAATGTGTACCATTTTTATGGTCAATTTCAAAACCTGATAAAATCCCAGCCTTGATAAGGGAATGTGTAAAGAAAGCCCCACACTTAGCCAAAAAGTTGTTTGCAGTTGATACCTGCAAGGAAAGGAAAATCAGTTTTCTCAAATGAATGTTATTGGGTGTATCAGCCACAATTCAGGGCAGCTCACATTAGTAGGCAAGACAACTGGACTCTTTGTTCTTTTCTTTATGTTTTCTGTTTTGTTTTGTTATTGTCTCTTTCTCATTATTTTAGTTTGTCTGTTTTGGTTTTTATTTTGCTATTTGATTGTCCTTATTTTCAAGAGAGAGTGAGAAAGAAAATGAAGTTAAGATGCTGGAAACATGAGAGGATTTTGTACAAATTGGGGGAGAGGAAAAAAACCAAAATATTTTTTTAAAAAAAATACTATTTTAAATATAATTATTTAAAAGTAAAAATGATAAGAATGCTTCGTTACAAAATATAGTGTGGCTACATACATTTTGAAAACAGAATAAGGATCTTTATTCAATGATATTTGCAAGCACTTCTATAATCTAGAAAAGCTTATCAATCTTAGACATAATTATATGTACACATACAACATACACATTATACATGTAGATATATCCTCCAATAAATACCCAATTTTATATGTTACTAAATGAAGGCACCTACATATTTTCTTTCATTCAGAATAAAAAGAAAATTAGAAACTTAACTAACATGTGGTTTACACCAAAATTTTAATACTAAAGAAATAAAGGCATATTTCTATTATCTGAAATATCTATCTCCAAAACAAATTCTATGCATGACATAATATATACTCAATAAACAGTGGCACCAACTTTTTAAATAATAGACATAATAAGTTCGTAAAGCTTTTGGACAGTTTCATAGAAGTATGTAAAGAAGTATGTAACGTGTTATAGTAATATTCACCTCCCGTTGCTCTCTGCTATATTTCATTTTGTGCTTACCTTTCTCTTCTTTTTATCTAATCTCCCTCCTACTTAAGGTGGCACACTCAACAAGAGCATACTTTTATGTTTAACATGCTGTTGGATGTCAGTAACATTCATGAATCATAAGGTACCATACGGGATAATTGCAATAAATTAAATGAAGCAGAATGCCAACAAAAAATAGTTACATTTGCTTGAAAAAAAAAAACACACACACAATGATCAGAAAAAAAAGGACAATTCTAATCCTATTGTAGGGTCAGTTTCCCGTTTCAAATATATAGCTCTTTTAATTTGTTTGTTCTCTTTCTCAGGTGAATGTGTGCAATTTTAGTTGTCATTTTCAGCAAAAAGCAATGCTATTAGTTTCTACACTTTGAAATGTAAAGGTGTAGGGAAGGCTTTGCACAGTCAGCCCCATAATTTACATCAGAATGCAGACGGAGAATCACTGGACAGCTCTGCCCTGCTGCTTTGTATTGATTGAACAAAACGTGTTTCATTAGGCCACCTTCAAAAACTTTATTCAAAATGTGCTATAGATTTTCTAATTCCTGTAATTGCCCCTGAAACTTTGCCTGGCTCTGTCCGTGATTAAACCCGTGTGCTATGGGAGGGCAGCATGCCCTGTTGATTTGGTCATATTGATAATCGTAATGGGAAGACTCAGTAGGAGTTTAATAATTCACATTGATTGGGCCCACTTTCTGTGAGGCAAAATTTGAGTCCAACTGTATACTGCTTTTCTTCCTTTTTCCATATGTAAATATGAATTCCCTGAAATGTGGTAAATGTGCTTTTACGTTTCAGCTGTATCCATGGCAACTGCAGCAGAGAGTCCTCTGAGGAAAATTCCAATGCTTGATTATGTAAGAAAGCACAATTGGCAGATGCTGTTTGTCCCACTCCAGGGTTGAGGCTGACAGCATTGCACTTTGCATTTCTCTTCCTTTTAAAAGACTTCCCAGAATAGAAAGCTCTGTGTCAGCCCTGGGACAAGGTCCTGCTTTTCCTTAATGTTTTAAGCAAATGCAGAGCAGTGTTTTATTTCTTTTATTAAGTTACTAGTAACCTATATAATTGATTACATATTTTGAACATAATATTTATAGTCAGTTAAATTTTAGTGTAAAAAACGCTTGCTTGAATCATGATGCTCTGTTCTTCAAGGAAACGTTGCTTCTGTAAGAAGATGGGGTAACTCTGGTTTGACAGATTCAGTCTCAGCATTACATAGTTACGGACTTACATTTTTTAAAATGTGCTCTGCACATCTATAGACCTGGATAGATGATGGGGACCATAGACATGGGTCCATTGTACCTTGACTAAAGGCCAAAGAGTTGGAATTTACTTCAGTTCTTTCAAGGTTGTAGTCAACAGTTCAAATAACAGGTATTGCTAATATCCAAACCTTATATGTTAGATATTAAGACAGATCTATTTCTACCCCAAACAAAGGTCAAGTCTCCCATTCTACCCTGATTTAAATCAGAGAGTTCTACTCTTTCAATGTTGTTACCAACAGTTTAGACAACAGGTGTGATTAATAGCCAGATTGGTAATTCTGGTATTAAGAAGTAGATCTGTTTCTACCTCAAACAAAAGTCTGAGGATACAATTAGGTTCCTACTCCTTTAGGTAGCTAACTATGGATTCCATTCAGAGAATGGTTTGCCTACAGTATGTTTAGGTCTAGGGTGTGAGCATTATTTGTCTTGTTCTCGCAACAGAATGTTTATGTAGAATGTAGCCCATAATCCTTCAACTGGTCTGTTCATTCTTTTATCATCTTAATGCAGCTTTTATCTTACTCCTAACTTTTGAAGTATTTAAGCAAATGGAAATTAAATATGGGTGAATTTTCAGTATTCACTGGAACTCCCTTCTAATGCTATCCTATGTTTCTGTTTATTATTTTCACTTGCGTATTTGTTCTTTTTACTTATTTTTCTTACCCCCTTCCCTACCCTGACAAGTGGTATCCCTGTTTAGGATGGTATCCAACAGATAGATCAAATATTCTTTTTATCCTTTGAAGGTTACAAATGAGATTATTCTACTTCTGCTACACCCCCCAATTTTCTGATTATTAGATAATGATAATGGTTAATAAATTCAGTAAAATAATTATGACAAAGTAAAAAGAGAAAAAAAGCAAAAATCTTTAATAATGTAATTTCAAAATTATCAGTAAAACATATCAAATTATTGTTTTGTAAGCCTTAAAAGTCTCAAATTAAAATCATATAAAAGTAAGTTGATTTTAGAAATTTATTTTCATTCCATTTAGTAATAAATGTGCCTTTAGCATATAAATATCACAGGGACTTATTTATAGATTTAATGTGTGTATGTATGTGTTTGTGTGTTGTGTGTATGTAACCCCATGTTGATGGGAGTACCACAGAATGCATAGAGAGGTCAGTTTTATTTTTTGAATTCCAGGGTTACGACGCAGGCTGTCATCAGGATTGTTTAATGAAATATCAAGTTCATTTAAGCAGCATGAAGAACATGAATAATAATGTAGAAACAGTTTAAATCTTTTACCAATTACTTTTCATAATACACATGATTTAACTATTTATTTTGAGAATATATTATAATCACATGATTATAATTATCACTTTCATTTGAACCTCCCCATATTTAAAGTTATGTCCTTTTTCAAATCCATGTCTTTCTTTTTATTAATTATTGTTAGATGCATGTATGTATACATATGTGTTAGATGCATATATAAACATATATATTCCTTGTGTATATGTGTACACACACACATATTCCTAAATATAACCTATTCAGTCGGTATAATGTTACCCATATACATATTTTCTGAGTAGACAATTTGGTATTATATAGCAATTGGTGTGCTCTTCCATGGGGAAGACTATGTCTCCTTTCTTCAGCCTTCTTTACTTGTCTGTAGCTCTTTCTTTTTTTATTACTTTATAAGTAATACCAATCAAAATTTCCACTTCCTCCCCTTCTCCCACTTCCCCCCTGCTCCTACATCCACCCTTTCCCCTCCCCTGCAGTTCTAAGAGAGGTTAGGGTACCCTACCCTTTGGGAAGTCTAAGGCCCTCCACCCTCCATCCAGGCTTAGGAAGGCATGCATCCAAATAAAATAGGATCTCACAAAGCCAGTACATGCAGTAGAGACAAATCCCAGTTCCATTATCATTGGCTTCTCAGTCTTCCCCAATTGTCAGCCACATTCAGAGGGTCCAGTTTGACCCCATGCTCGTTCAGTCCCAGTCCAGCTAGATTTGATGACCTCCCATTAGCTCTAGGACACTGTCTTAGTGGATGTACTAATCCCTAGTGGTCCTGACTTCCTTGCCTATCTTCTCCCTCCTTCTGCTCTTCTTCTGGACCTTGGGATCTCAGTACAGTGCTTTGATGTGGGTCTCTTTCTCTATCTCCATCCTTCACTGGACAAAACTTCTATGGCGGTATTCAAGATAGTCATCAGTCTGACTATGGGACAAGGACAGTTCAGGCACCCTCTCCTCCACTGCCCAGGGTCCTAGCTGGGGACATCCCCATGGACTCCTGGGAAACCCTCTAAAACAAGCCTCTTGCCAACCCCAAAATGGCTCCCTTAATTAACATATCTCCTTCCCTGCTTCCAGATCCATCCTTCCTCCATCTCAACCAACCTACTCCCCCAAGCTCTCCCCAACCTCCTCTTCTCCCTTCTCTATCCCTCTCTTCCCTTTCCCCCACTCCATCCCAACCCCCGTGCTCCCAACTTTTGCCTGGCCATCTTGTCTGCTTCCAATTTCCAGGAGGATCTATATGTTTTTCTTTGGGTTCACCTTTGGTGTAGGAGGTTCTTCTGTCTATGTGTTGCTTTCATTGATTGAATAAAGAAACTGCCTTGGCCGTTCGATAGGGCAGTACTTAAGTAGGCAAAGTAGACAGAACTGAATGCTGGGAAGAAAGTCAGACAGAGAACAGCCATGGATTCAGGCATGCTGAATTTTTCCTGGTAAGCCATTACCTCAAGGTGAACACAGATTATTAGAAATGGGTTAAATAAAGATGTGAGAATTAGCCAATAAGAGGCTAGAGATAATGGGCCAGGCAGTGTTTAAATGAATACAGTTTCTGTGTGGTTATTTCTGGCATATTCTAGCAAGATGGCCAGGACCAAAAGCAGGCACTCATTCCCTACAACATACCTTATTACTTAGCTTCTCTAGAATCACAAACTATAGGCTCAATGTCCTTTGTTTATGGTTATAATCCACTAATAAGTGAGTACATACCATATTCATCTTTTTGGGTCTGGGTTAGCTCACTCAGGATAGTGTTTTCTATTTCCATCCATTTGCATGCAAAATTCAAGATGTCATTGTTTATTACCACTGAGTAGTACTCTAATGTGTAGATGTGCCACACTTTTTTATCCATTCTTTCATTAAGGGGCATCTAGGTTGTTTCCAGGTCCTGGTTATTACAAATAATGCTGCTATGAACATAATTGAACAAATGCATTTGTGGTATGATCGGGCATTTCTTGGGTATATTTCCAATTGCTGGATCCTGACGAAGGTTAACCCCCAATTTTTTGAGAAACCGCCACACTGATTTCTTAACTGGTTCTACAAGTTTGCATTCCCACCAGCAATGGATTAGTGTTCCCCTTACTCCACATCCTCTCCAGCATAGGCTATCATTGGCATTTTTGATTTTAGCCATTCTGACAGGTGTAAGATGGTATCTTAAAGTTGCTTTGATTTGCATTTCCCTGATAGCTAAGGAAGTTGAACATGTCCTTAAGTGTCTTTTGGCCATTTGAAATTCTTCTGTTGAGAATTCTCTGTATGGTGCTGGAAAAACTGGATATCAACCCGTAGAAGAATGAAAATAGATCCATATTTATTACCATGCACAAAACTCAAGTTTAAATGGATTAAAGACCTCAATATAAATCCGACAACAATAAACCTGATAGAAGAGAAAGTGAGAAGTAGCCTGCAATACACGAGCACAGGAGAACACTTCCTACATATAACCCCAGTAGCACAGACAATAAGAGCATCAATAAATAAATGGGACCTCCTGAAACTGAGAATCTTCTGTAAAGCAAAGGACACAGTCATTAAGACAAAATGGGAGAAAATTTTCACCATCCCCACATCAAAGGTCTGATCTCAAAAATATATAAAGAACTCAAGAAACCAGACATTAAAATTCTAAATAATTCAATTAAAAATGGGGTACTTAACTGAATAGATCTTTCTTTTGTGTCATTGCCTCTTGGTTTTTCCTCCCTTCACTTAAGTGTGTGTATTATTGTTGTCATTGTACAGATCATCCTAGACACCATGATTGCAAAACTTTATGGGTTTAGCTTCTGACATTATTAGGAGATAAGCTCACAGAAAACTCTGTTATCTTCTTTCTCCTTTTTCCTGTCCCTTCTGTACAATATGCCCTGAACCTTATATGTGGAAGTATTTTTACAATAACGCCACAACATGAAATGGAAGAATTCAAATTTCTTTTTTGTCTTGTGCTTGCTGTGGCATGCACACTATGGACTTGAAAGAAGTAGACTTTGGAATCAAACCCCGAACCTTCATCTGCACATAAGCATATTCACAAAGTGAGTCGTCTTCCCAACCAGGCCATGAGCTAGTTTTACCCCTTAAAACTAGTAATATTATTCTTGAAATTTAATAAAGAAGTTAGGAAATTCTTTCAGTTATACTTTTTTATTTTTAAATATTTACTATTTTTGAGAAAATACAAAAACTTAAACACAACATTCTAGCCCCAAATCTTCTTCAGTATTTGTTACACACATAAAATGCATAAAATTCATAGCCACACCCTAAACTATACCAACCCCCTCATACACACATCTCCTGATGAGATCATGCAGATATATGTTTCAGGGTGGCTACTTTGGACTGAAGATCATATAAGAAAGCTAATCACTGGAGAAGCATGTTTCTTCCTCTTTCAGTTCACATTAAGAGGTTGTTACTCTTCATTTCTAGGTGGGGCCTTTTTTCTAATAATTTTGATGTTGTGTAAAGAACTATGTCTTCCATATGTAAAAGTAATTGGAAAAGAAAGGTTCACTGGTCATTTTGGTTTACGTAATGGATTTTATATAGAGGTTACTATTTTGGAGACAATTCTTGAATCATTACTGAAAATACAAAGCTAGCTAATAAAAACACTGAAGAACACAGCCAGTAATGTTGCTGATGCTTACCTTCCTGACAATACTTAGTAAAGTAAGAGCTCGACAATTCCCTCAGATTTCCCAGCAGTTCTAATTAAATCTTTGAAACAAAAATGTTTCAACTGCATTAATTTATTTGAATATACTTTAGTCATTTCTAAAACTGCTAATTCCAAAGTAAGCCCTTTTTTGAGGAGAATATTTTTTCTTGCTTGCTGTTTGTTCACAGAGGAATCACATTTCCTTATGTTTTTTGTGATCTGTTGATTGGTGTCTGCACTGTTAAAAGTTGAACCTTATGCAATAGCTTTTAGAACAAGTACAGTGAAGAAAGGAGAAGATTAAAATATGAAAGTTTTCAATGAAAAGTTGTAGTATATTTAGATGTTTGTTTGTATTTATTATTTATTGTTTGTTTTTTTTCAGGGAGGACACAGGCATAATGGGGTAGATCCTGGAAGTTTGGGAAATAAATGTCATTGGGATACATTATTTGAAATCCAAAATGATCATTAAAATATTATGTTAAAAAGCTGAAAAGAAAAAAGTAACTTATAATACAAATTTTATAATACAAAGTAATGTTTATTTATATAGAATTGTTACAAGTACAAATGAACTAAATAAGATCATATATTTTAAAATACAGAGCCATTTATAATTTCCATATAATGTCCTTAATGATGCCTAGCATTAGATTTATAGGGCTTAAATATTGTGGAATCTAGCATTGTTTAGTTACTATAAACTTAGAAAAGAATCAAAATAATTAAAGATATTACCTATGATATTTTAAACTACTAGTTTAGCAAAAAAAATTTGTTTAGGCAACTCTCTGAATTGATAACCACTGGCTTTTACCTCTATCTGAGTCTGAAGTGGCGATCCTGCCTTTAGGAATCTGAGAATGAGATTGTGTCTGAGCGCCGTCTTCCCCTATTTCATATTTCTTTTTATGACTGGGATTCAAAGCAAGCACCATTATTGGCTGGTTTCTTTGGCAAACTAGTGTAGCTACTGGGATAAAAGGTACATGTCAACACTGGCTGGTCTGTAAGGCTGGGCAGTGGAAATACTAAACACTGTGATCTTCAGGAAATATTTATTTATTAAAATACAAGTGAAATATCACTACAAGGGTTATCTCAATATATATCTTCCACTAACAGTTCTCCATGAATAAAATAAAAAAGAGAAGGAAAATAAAATTTGCATATCGGTTCCTGAGTTTTTATCTAACTTTTATCTGAGCTCGAACTAGTACCAAACATGGTTGGCTGCATTTTAGAATTTTACACTTCACGAGAAGATAATGGTATGTTAAAATCAAGTATGCTTTGTTTGTATCCCTAAATTTCTAACACTTTCTGCTTAATATACTTTAATGCTCCATTATATGGCTCATAAAATTTTATGACTGTGATATTTTCACTGTACATACTATTTTCTATCAATATAAAATGATGTTTTCTCTCTCCTTGAATGCTTTCTTCATTAATTACACCTTGTCTTAAACGAACAATTCAACTTTTAACTTTTCTCATTTTACTGTTATATCTGTGCTCATTCCTTGCCTTTGATATGATTTCCTTGTCAGGTTTATTTAGGTAAATCTTAAGCATTGCGAAAATATATGATTTTTGCATTAATCATTTTGTGTGTATACATATATATATATATAAAATCTCTTTTAATAGTGTATGATATTGACATGCGTTGATATTATTAAAATTTTTATCATGCTCTTGTACTTGCTTTTAATTTTAATTTATGCATATTTTTATATTTAGTAGTTTTATAATATTGAGTTTTAGGTTATATTATAATATTTTACTTGTGATGTGATTAATGAAATAACTACACCTAATGTAGCTTCCAGCTTTAATTTTTGCCATTCTTTTATTAGTATTTTTATATTATATTTTCCAATAATTTCCAACTGTATATGTCATGACATATCTTGTAAATAGTAACACATGGATATTTTCAAGTATTTTAATATTTAATTAGTAATAAATATGCATAAAATAGCATGCAATAACAAAGAATTTTGATTATATTCTTTTGTTATAAATTTACTTTTGCTCTATTCTTTCTTATTCTAATATTGATTTCTGTGTTTGCTCATTTATTTCTATTATTTGAGTACTTGGTGCTCTTTCATCTTTTATAACAATAATAATTATTATTATTATTTTAGAGACAAAGTTCCTTGTGAAACAGTCCTGGCTGTCCTGGAACTCATTCTGTATACCAGCCTTGCCTCAAACTCAGAGAAATCCACCTGCCTCTGCCTCCTGAAAGCTTTCATCAAAGGCGTGAGCCACTACCACCTGACTCCTTTTACTGTTTTTTTAGAAAACCTTCTTCTTCTAGAATATTTAGTTAATGATTTTAATTTTTCTTAAAAATTTACTGAATTTAAGAAGTTGAATAGAATAGAAAAGAATGTTTTGAATCTGTTAATTCTGTAAATGGACCATTGTAGCTTCAGTCTAGTGTCTAAAGTGAACTGGTACTCTCTCTGAAGCTTCTCCAGATGTAGTAGGTTGGGATTAGGCTCCATTGGTCTCAGATGCTGTGGGGAGTGGTTGGTGTGTGCAGAGGTTGCTCTCCGGTACCCTGAGGTCTGGTGGTTCCAGATAGGGCATTACATGAGCCTTCAGGGACTATGGCCTAGAGAGTAGGGCCCTTTAACTGGCTACCCAGATTCCCTGGGATCAGGTCCAAGGCCCTGGTGGTGGCAGATGTCACCAGGTATGGGGAGGGTGTTCCCAGGTCTTTTGGGGCTCTGGTGGGTGTGGGTGGGGTTCAGGATTTGCTCCAGGGACCAGAGCATAGAGTGTATAGGACCCTCAAGATGGGGAGTCAGATATTGACTTCTCTAGGTGATGGTGGGGGCAAGACTCTGGTGGTCACACATGCTGTAGGCATGGGTGGAGGTGTTGGGAGGTTGTTTCTTGGGCAACAGTGTGTGGGGATGTGGTACAGATGAACATCTGGGACTATGGTCTATAAATTAAGACCCTCCAGAAGGCAAGCTAGATACTCACCTCTCCAGGTATGAGCATGGCCAAGGTTCATTCCAGGTGGGTGCGATTCCAAGGCTCTGATAGTCACAGATGCTGTGGGGGGTGGTTACGGTGTAGGAAGGGTGATCTCAGGTCTCCTGGGCTCTGATGCTTGGGTGTGGGGAATGGGATATGCCTCCATGGAATATTGTTATTGAGTCCTGATATCATGATCTTAATCTATTAATTAATATATAGGTTATATATTTGTCTGAAGTCATGAAATGAAAGTCATAAAATCTTTATATTTTACTGTATAAACTTCTACTCATGCATATTTATACTACTAAAGAAGTAAAAAATTACCAATAAAATTTCTAAATGAAATATTATAGACAAGAAAAAATATTTGTGTTAAGTAATTGTCATGTTGATCCCTGAAAATATATGGAATACATACATTTCAGCAAAATCATGAAAAGTTCTATTAAATTCAGGATAGAAATATAAAAAATGATTTGCAAAATCATAAATGCAAAAGCATTTTAAAGTATCATCTACTCATGGGTATCTAAGTCATGGAAATTAAAAGTAAAAAGAAATACATTGTAGGTCTAAACCCAAATATCCAATAATGTTGGCAGATATTGCGAGTGGTATTTTCTACATTCTTTGTGGTGGCATCAACTGATACTATCACATTGGATTTGAATTTTGAATATTTTAGAAAGTAATAATGTGCCTTTAATCAGCCCTTTAAATAACATGCTTAAACTGATGGGCAAATTTATAATCATTTGCTTCAGAGTTAAAGCAAATACAAATAAACAAAGCATTCAATTATCAATAAACAAAGTAATAAACAGTAAATCTCAGTATTTCATAAATTGGAAATAGTCTTATATAGTCAGTCACATGCTTCTGAATCAGCTATGCAGAACAATTCAAGTGTTTACAGATGTTTTCATTTTATTCATCTGCTCGGGCACTTATCGCTGGAGGTAAGTCAATGAATGTCTCCTTCCTGGGGCTGACAAAGGTTCATTGAGAACAAACACTGATATCTTCTGGCATGAAACAAACTTTGCTTTTACTTAGGGTGAAAAAGCTTTTACATGTGTCAAAATATTTACATCAAAATATTTTACTTCTACATATTGTACATTATGTCATTGAACTTAAAATAATCATCTGTTGAAAGATATTTTTATAATTTGAGTTTGCTAGGTAAATTCTAAGCAAAATATATTTTTTTCCATTAAAACCTTGCTAAATTCAACAACTGATTTTATAGACATTCCTGGAAAACAACTTTGAAGCTATAATATAGAATAACAAATTTTAATTATACTAGTATATTGTAGACAATGCATTGCATATGTTCTCTAATATAGTAAAATCAATCAATTTTCAAAATGTTATTTTGTGTACTAAATTATATAAGGCAGTTTTTTGTCTATTTATATCAAGTTGTTTCAAAATTGCATAAGTTGAAACCTCTGCTAGAAACTGTCCTCTTATTTATGAGACAGCAATGTATAGCAGAGACTACAATGGATGGAAATAATACTGTAAACTGAAGACAAATTACTTAGAGTAGTCTGATCATAATTTCTTAAATATGCTTGTTGTCATCAAGACACGTGTTAGGTTATCCCAGTTTTCAACTTTTTATGGGTATTTGGTTGGTGTATAATTATGGTATTCAGGGTTATGTATTTAGCTTTATTTGGCTCCTGAGATAAAAATTTGATAAATCTGTGTTTCATTGATTCTAGAAGGACATTCGGGCTCACACACACACACACACAAGCACACACACACACACACACACACACACACACACATTCTAAAGGACATGTTAAGAATTTTAAGTTATAACCTACTTCAGTGTCATGTATTTTAATTGAATTTTTATTAAATTCATGGCTCCAAGGGAGGGATGGTTCCTAGCATCCACATCTCATTGACAGTTTCAAAACTGCTTGTAATTGGGGATCTTATGTAATTGATGTATTTGGCCTCCAGAGGCATCTGTTCTCATGTACGCCCATACACATGAACAAACCTGCACACATAATTAAATATCATACAAATAAATCTTTAAAAACATGGCTCCTATTTTCACTTCAGTTGTAAAATAAAAGAGAATTAAAAACAATCCATTTTTTTTACTGTGATCTCTCCTAATCACTAAACTAACCAGAATAAGCACTTTTTATGAGTATTTTAATAGGTAAACTTTTATTGCATAAAAGACCGATTTTGTAGTAGATTAATGAGTACATTAAATAATATTTTGGGTGGGTAAATGTACATTTTTATTCTTCATTCCTCAGTTGATGGACATATGTTCTAGTTCCTATTTCTGGTCTTCATGAGGCTAAAATGCTCTTATACAGCAAAAAAATCATATCATTTGAGTTAATGGGAGCCCTACAGAATAGGTAAAACCTTTTATAGTATACTTTTGAAAGATTTTAATATTTAAAATAGGCAAATAACTAAAATGCTGAATACTTAGAAAATATATAGTCTAACCAAAAGCTGGATTTAATAATAAACAGATAGTTTTAAAATATGAAACCAAAGCAGTTGCAAAACCTATGAAAATGTTCATCATCTCTTATCTGTTAGTGAAATCCGAATTAAACCATTTGACATCTTACTTTACACCATTCAGCATGGACAAGTTTTAAAGCAACAAATGACAACAGTTGCTGATGAAGATGAAGGGAAAGTGGAACACCTATTTACCAGTGTGCATTTTCAGCAAATGTCTGAAATAGGTCCAGCAAAAATTCAGCTATATGACTTTTGTGCATATACCCAGGGACTCAAGTCTCCTAACAGAGAGATACTTGATCATCCATGTTCATTGTGATTATATGCTTAACAGCCAAAATTCCTGTATTTCACATGTACTCAGTTTCTGTTTTTCTGTTTTTATTTTCAAAATAAAATGGAAATCAAACTTGATGTGCTTATGTTACTTTCTATTTATTTATAGAAAGATACAATTTTTATGTCAGATCTACATGTGAGTAAAGATATCCATAGCCGGGCGGTGGTGGCACACACCTTTAATCCCAGCACTCGGGAGGCAGAGGCAGGCAGATCTCTGTGAGTTCGAGACCAGCCTGGTCTGCAAGAGCTAGTTCCAGGACAGGCTCCAAAAAAACCACAGAGAAACCCTGTCTCGAAAAACCAAAAAAAAAAAAAAAAAAAAAAAAAAAAAAGATATCCATGCCTACCATCTCTGTGCCTTGAATCAAGTTATGAATTCTATTTTGTCATAATGTAGGGCTTTGAAACTATTTTCAAGCAACATTGACACAGATTTGTCAGATATGAAACTGTCACTACTAAATAGAATATTTAAAGGAAAAAAAACCTGATGCAGCAAGAAATTCAACATAATGAGGAAAATTAAATAGTAAGGTAAATACAAAACTTCAAGCAATTTATTTTGAGGTATGAAAAATGATTGATTGAGGTGTTAATACATTTTAGCTGGTACTCTTTAGAAGTCTCTTCCATGCCTTGATGTGTACAATCCCCTAATTAAGCCCTTTTCTGTCCTTTCATCGATGTGCTTAAATGAAACCTTTTCTTTAAAAGCCTAATATACTGTCAACTCCACTTCTCCAAATCTGGAGCAGTGATTTTATTTTTTCATATGTCAAGGACAATGTCTCTCAAATTTTTAAATATTATTGAAATTTGGAGACTAGGTTATACTTATGGAACACCTCATCTCCAAACTTCCCAGTGCATTGTATCTGTGAAAGAAACAAGTTTATAATCAATTTGTATGTTGTATGTTTTAAATTATCCCAATACATTTGTTCTATCATTGCGTTCACCAGGAAAATGTTCATTTCAAAATGTGAAATGAACCAAACAAAAAAGCCATACCAAACAAACAAACAAAAAAAAGAAAACAAACAAACAAATTTTTTCACAGTTTCAGTTGGTGCAGCTCTCTCATTGCCCTTGGTCCCAGAGGAAGCAAGAATTGCTGGTGAATGTTTTTTTTCTGAAATTGAAATGAGTGTATGAAGTGCTGACCACATGGTTGGAGGAGAGGAAATCTGCACTTAAAAATAACACTGGAAAAATGATAAAAGAAAAAAATGCTGAGAAAGGGGCACAAGGAGCTTGGTATTCAGATATTTTGAAAGCCCTGCATTTAGACATATGAGATAATGGAGCTCTACATTGTTTTGATAGCGAGATGCTACACACTGTAACCTGGTTATGACACTCATTTAAAATAAATAGTTATTACTATGGTATTCTATAGCACAATATAAGAATGTAGTCAATCGTTATAAATAAACATTTTACTAAAATTAAATGTATCTTTGTACATATAAATGTATTGTACATCTTTGTACATATTCACTAATTTTGAATCTTTTAAAATTGGCTTTTTGGTTAAGATTATCTTATAAAACCTACCAAAGTAATTTTACATTGTTATAAGTGTATTAATTTTTTATTAGATTATGCTGTCTCTCTATAGTATAAAATTGTTTTAGGAATGTACTCTTCACATCAAGACATTGATTGTTTAAGGTGTTCATTTGCATAAAGATCCCTCAGTAACTAGGGGTTAATTTTTCAAATCAATTATCTTTCTATACTTTGTGTTGGATATTGATCTTGAATTGTGTAGATTATTATGTTTTTGAAATACTCTATATATCTTTAAAGTCCTACACAGCAAAAACGTTGATGAGTAAAGGTATTAATACAATTATAGCTTTTGTTAATTAAAGTCTGGCATGCTACTTGAGTAGTGCTGTATCTCTATTGACAGTATAGATGTTTTACACCAGTTTTCAAGGGCTTCTTGTACTAAATGCTCTAAGCACAAATCCCTTGAATATGATTTGACATAACACACATTTCTGTGGTCGTTTCAGGGTAGATAGATTCCTGATGACAAATTCCAATTCTAGGAATTTTTAATGTCTTGATGTTCCAGAAATACATTTTCTTTACTTTTTTTAAATTTTTAAAATGCACATTGGTGTTTTCTTGTATGTATGTCTCTGTGAGGGTAGATCCCCTGGAACTGGAGTCCCATACAGTTGTGAACTGACTTGAAACCAGGTGCCCTGGAAGAGTAGCCAGTGCTCTCAAATGCTGAGCCATCTCTCCAATGCCAGAAATCTATTTTCTAGTGTAACAAAACTAGTTAATGTACCTCAAAGTCCAGAAAGCAAATAAACAAAGGAAAAAGATAAATAGGCTTGTATGTGAAACTTTGAAAGAAGACAAATGATAGAGTTGGAAGCCAATCCAGAAGATAAAGATCACTTAGTATTTAAAATAATATTTGGGTCTCATTCTGTTCCCACTTGTCAATAAATTCTCATGCACAGCAATGAGGAAAACTGGGATAAGGCTGCAGAACAGCCACTCTATCTAGACTCTATCTAGATACCTGTAACACTTGATGCAAGATATTCCACTCAAATCTGTTTTTATCTATGTCTCATCAGAGCTTTTTCTTATCCAGTGGAACTTTTCCACGAAAAACATCGCCTTCATGCCTGGGCTCTGGCTCATAAGCAGCTATCAGTCCTCTTGCAGGAACTGCCTCAATTTTAAAGACATGTTAATCTAGTGTTGCCATCCAGGGTTCAGCACACAGACAAAGCTGAACAAAAGATGATCAAAGTAATTGATAATTACCTCTTTTATTATTAAAGCAATTTCTAATTAGTGAGGCTTAGAACATGTCCTCAGTGCAGTGGTAATTGATAACAGCATTCGAGGGTCCAGTGCTAACAAAAAGAGGTTACTTAGTATCTCTACAATAGTGGTTCTCAAACTGTGAGTCATAACACCTTTGAGGATCACATGTCATCTCTCCTGCATATCAGAATTTTACATTATAATTCATAACAGTAGCAAAATTACAGCTATAAAGTAGCAACGAAATAATTTTATGGTTGGCAGTCACCACAACATGAACAAAAGTACTAGAAGGTTGCAGTATCAGGAAGGTCAGAATGACTGCTCTAGAACACCAGCTTTCGGGAATATCCAATTTCATGTCTTTCTTTGTCTCTGTCCTTGGGTACTGACAGCATCGGAGAATTATCTGAATGAGAAGAGAGTTTCATGTTTATCATCCTTAACTTAGTCTGCCCCAAACATAATCTTGTCTCTCTATGTTGATAACGAATTTTTTTTCTCCACGACCTAGTTCTCTTGTCAGAATAAAAGGTCCTTTGAAGCAGTGATGACTCAGACAGGCTTGCCACCATAATGATACATTTTGGTAATGGAAATAATCATAGCTGAATAGTGAAACATTGTTTGGATTGCAAGACTGGCTTTGCAAGAACTACACAGGTTCTTCATCTCCAACACTCTTTTTTCTTATCTGCGATGATGCCTTAGGGCTCTTAAATATGTCCAGATTTGGAATAATCTACCCAGCTCCCCGCTGACTGATTTTCTGCTATGCCATATTATCCTGTTGTGAAATATCCAGTGAATTCGATGGGCCTCCTCTCTTCAATGTTAATTATAAAATTTTATTTTGCTTCGTTTATGTGTTTTCCTCTATGATTATTCAGGAAATCTAAAGGAGAGAGAGAGAAGACATGAATGCTCTGTAACAATCACTTCCTAATGAAAGTTGGAATGTCATGGGCTATAAAATAATTCATTTTGTTCCTGAGTTCAGCTGCTCAAAATTAAGCATGAACATGATAGAGATATTCACATTTGGCTACATCCCTTGGCATGTTTGTCCTTGCCCCTCAGGGACCAGGCAGGTTGTCCGTTCACACACATTCAGCTTACAATGGCAGAACAGATGAAGAGAAAGCAGTGGGAATTCCTCTCCAGTCCTGATCAGACCTGAAACAGAGCTAGGCCATGTGGTGTCAATTTCTAGATTCAGAGAGTATTTCTGGCTGTGGTTTACTTTGCTCTCACATTTGCCTTATGGCTTCCCCACTGATTCACATGTCTGTTTCCATCAAGAACTCCTGTGCTCTGGAAAGAATGATTTTTTTCCTAATAGTTAAATTATTTTGTCCCTCCCTTTCTTGTGTATTGTTCTCAGATATATTACATCCCAAATACAATTTCTGCTCCCTACCCTCACCCAGGTCTCTCCCCACCAGCTGCCATCTGTCCCAGATCCACCCATCCTCCACTTCTCTTCAGAATGGGGCAGGACTTCCAGGGACTTCAAACAAAGACAACATAACTAGCTACATAAATACCAGGCAAAAATTCTCACATCAAGACTGGAGGAGACAACCCATTAGGCATAAAAGGGTCCCATATACAAGCAAAATTATTAAAAATATCCCCTGCTCTCATTACTAGGAATCTCACAAGAACACCAAGCTATAGAAACATAATCTAGTTGCAAAGAATCTCGGCAAGACCTTCACAGGTTCCCTGATCTCTACAAACTCCCAGGAGATCCGATCTGCTGATACTGTGGGCTATGTTCTTCAGGTGTCTCTGACCCCTCTTTTCCTCCAATCCTTCCCCCTCTTCTATACACGATTCTCAGAGCCCCACCTAGTGTTTGGCTGTGGGATGCTGAATCATCTCCCATCATTTGCTGGATGAAATCTCTCTGATGACAATTATGAGACTCTCCAATCCCAGAACACTCTGCAGGCCGGACAGACTATGGGTGAAAGTATTGTGGCTGGCTTGGTGTCCCAATCCCTCCATTTAACGCCTTGCCTGGTTATGGAAGATGGCCCATTCAGGTTCCGTATCCACCATTATTAGGAATCTTCCCTAGTGTCACCTTCTTAGGTTCTATGGAATTTCCATTTCACTAGGTTCTTACCTTGTCCCTTATATGCTCCCTGTTCCAGTTGTTTCTCCCACTATTCTCTTCCATCTCCTTCTCCATCTGATCCCTTTTTATTATTTTTTTTTTGGTTTTTTGAGACAGTCCCTTTTGATTTTATTTCCATCAGTCTCCACTCCACTCTCAAAATCTATTCTCTTTCCCCTTCCTAGGGAGACCCTTGTGTACCCCACAAGCCTTCCCTGTTACTTACCTCTCTGGGTCAGTGGGTGAAAACAATGCTGTTTAAAGTGACCCTTTCTCTTGCAGATTTTAAACATTCAAAGTCTTTCTCGCTTTAGCTTCTTTCTACCCTTTTCACTCAAAGCTAATACTGTTGGTGACTTTTTTTTTTATGTTTTTGAGACAGGGTTTCATTGTGTAGCCTGTCCTGGAAGGCTCTGTGGACCAGGCTGGCCTCGAACTCACAGAGATCCACCTGCTTCTGTCTCTTGAGTACTGGGATTAAAGTATGCCACACTTTCTTAAACACTAGTTTATACTTTACTCCAGTGGACAGAGTTATTATCCATAAATGCCTTATCAATTGAACTCTCTTACCTGAGACCCCAGTTGGGAGGCAGTGAATCAAAGTTCTTAAGAGTTTGGCAGTAATGCACCCTAGCTAGTATGGTGGATGTGGCAAAGCCAGTTCATACAGAGAAGGCACTGGAAGAGCCATCCTAAGACATTCTGAGGTCTTAAGCAAAGCCCTTCCAGCCAGCTGTGCCGTGGATCTCCGAGGTGGTATTTTACTGTTAGTTCTCAGGATTTCTTTGATCTTGTTCTGTGGCTATCTATTACTTTACAAATATTTCTACAAATAGACAGTCCAGCTCCACGTAAGTCTTCATAGTGGTTAACTCAAATGGGAACATTTGTTCTTGGAGTCATCTAGAGACTCCCAGGTTTTATCATGGGCAGAATGCTGCAAAGAACTGATATCCTAGGTGGACAGCCGACACTTTCTGTTTTCTCAGCTCTTTTGATGCTTCAGAGCTGAACTCACGTTCACTACAACAATTATTACCATTTTCTCATTTTCCTTCAAAACTCCTCTTGCTAAGGTATTTTCATGAAAACAAAAGTAACATCACATCTTAGGTATTTGCTACATTCCATTCACATTGAAAAATTGTATTCTGTTTCCTATAGTTGCAAATCAAATAAAAAATAAACAAACAGAACATTCACTCCTTCCCACTGAAGTCACATAAGTAGAAAAGAATTCTCAAGAGTCATAAATTATTATGTCCGCTTAGATTTGTAAACCAGGACACTAAGATTCGGGGCCTGCTTTCTATTATCTGATGCAGAAGCTTCCAATTGAAAGAAATGAATGTGTGGTATATTTAGAGAAAGATGACTAGGAAAAGACTGGAAAGGAGATGGCTTCTAAAACTATGAAATGCAATTGAAAGATACCCATCTTTTCTGTGATACTCACTCTCTCATTCTCTTGTTCCTTTAGAGCAATGCTATGCTGATTTTTCTGCAAAATATTAAGAGCTGCCATTTCTCTGTTTTTTCTTGCTTCTGGTTATTCTCACTCTAACTCCTTCGAAAGAAAAGAAATGATCCTTTAAAATTCCTCTTTCCTCTTGAAACTACTAGAGAAATGGTCAAAAGAAGAGAACTATAACATACAGAGAGTTGTTTATAGATGAAAGAATAGCTTACTGTTTGTATTCATTCAAAACATCAAGCATATTCAGTGACTTTGAACCATTTCAGGCCACATTAAACATTGTCTTATTTCAGCCCATTTAAATTACAAAATGACACCATAAGGGAACATTATGATCTCTGTATCCTCTGGCAAAGATTTTAAATAAAATAATATGCAGGGATATTATATATATATTCTATATAAATATGTTTTTTATATATAACTATATATGTATATATATATACATATACATACACACACACACACACACACACATACACACACACATATATATATATATATATATATAGAGAGAGAGAGAGGACAAAGCTATGAAAGAATGTGTGAATGTGTGTACAAAATTATTTAGGTGTTCTTCAGAGGAAAGGGTATTGGTCCTGTGTAACGGCGTAAACGAATGCAGACAGTTTGTAAAAATATATATAGTTTTAATGTAGAAATAGACTTACAGAACCACCGTTCCCACGGAGACCAGGAAAGTAGAAGAGACAGCTCGGAGCATGCTCGCCAAATTTATAGGCAGACATTAGCCCGAGGCGAACACGCCCCCTAAGGGGCGGGACTTATCCCTACATCTCCCCTTTTTGTCTAAATAAGACAGAACTAAACCAAATACAACTACATACAATAACAACAAATAATAAATATAACAAACAATATTGAGAACAAAAGCTTTGCTAAACATTCTATCTCAAGGAGTCCAAATAATGTAAAGAGTAACTACAATTATATAATCTTCAACTCCGTCAAAGATCTGAGAAGGGAATAAACACTACTCAACAAACGAGATATATCCAAAATGTGCAACAATTGACAGA
Source organism: Microtus pennsylvanicus (assembly GCF_037038515.1). NCBI lineage: Eukaryota > Metazoa > Chordata > Mammalia > Rodentia > Cricetidae > Microtus > Microtus pennsylvanicus. Next base: position 40,163,817 of record NC_134585.1, read on the forward strand.
GACAATTGACTACCTGGGCAATCACCCAAAGTCTCGTTTGCAATGTTGAGTCAACAAATTTTGGCTAAGGCCTAACATAACTGACATACCATTATTAAAGGCAAGGAACTTTTCAAAACTATCTTACCCTGTCTTGGCAGGATATGACAGTCCTGTTTTATCCATTGATGCACGCTCTGTATCTGTGTCAGTGGTTGAGGTATGGGCATTTCTTTGCCCAAAGGCCAGTTCTGCCAAATAGAAAGGCTCCAGGTGGAGTGTCTTTGGTGCTCAACATTCTCTTGGGAATAGAGCGGTGTTGCCAGGAGCAATTGTGTCTCGCTATCATGAAACTCTGAGTTAGATTAAAGGCCATTTTCTACAGCTCTTTGAAGAGGTTGAAGATTATCTATCTATACTGAGTATAATCTCTATATATCTAAAGAACCTGATTAGTCTGATTATAAATGACAAACTTAGATGACTATTTATCTATATGATTCTCAATATCTATCTAACTTAAAGACTAACACAATAAACAACTGTGTAACAAATGAGGATAATGACCTCCAAATATAAACACTGTACAAATATACATTGCAATATGGTAAATATATATCAATACACAAACATTATATAAGTATCTTAATCAGAGGTAGAAATGTACATTGCAATATGGTAAATATATACAATATATATATATATATATATATATATATATATATATCAATACAATATATGTCAATACATAAAAATGTTTTAAACAGATATAGAAACATGCATGCATACAATAGTCAATATAATTTAACTTTGTTTCAATATACAAGAATTGATACCAATATATTTGTCTAAAAGCAGTAACTCACAATTATAAATCTATTATCCCATCATTCCCTCTTTTTTTTTCCAAAATGATCCCTGAGCTTATAAAATTCCTCCCCCAACCTCCCAACCCCTAAATGATGTCCCTAAACCCAGGGGTAAACTTTACTGGGAGAGGGGACATCGTCCTCTAGAATTACTTCCAGCTGTCATGGGGGTGACGTTCTTTCTGGGGGATCCTGTGAAAGTAAAATGATGGTTAAATTTCAAGATCAATGTCTTTTAAAGTTGCAAATAGTCTCTGAGTATTTTGTGGAGGTCTGGCCAGAATGTTGTACAAGATGTGCACCATTTCAGCTAACCAAGTTGGGATCATCTTGTGCAGCTGGTATCCAAAACAGGTCTTGTAGTAGCGCTATCAGTATCATGACGTCATATCAACCAGGTAGAGTTGTTGTTGTGGGGCCCCATCTTCTTCCTGGAAACTTCAAATGTCACTTCAGGATAAACTCATTGTTCATTGTGAAAAACTTAAACATTAATCATATAGACATATATATATATATATATATACATACATATATATTCAATAAAAGGCATGATAGATATATTCAATGAAAAGTATGATAGATATGAAGAAAAGCAAAGATGTTTTCTAAACTCATATTTCTTTCTGTCCCATATCATGGCTCTTGACATGAGACAGAAACTCCAGAAACTCTGGGTTTTTCTCTTACTAACAGGCTTGGAATTGGAGAGGGACTGAGCCAGAGTCCAACTTCAAAACCAGCTCTCTATATTTATAAAGAAATGTTTAATAAGACATATAAATGAAAATTAATACTTACAAAATGTGTCCATCCATCAGTAATTAAATATTCAGGGTCCCTCAATTTCTTTGAAGATGAGTATTTTCCTGTGGAGATAAGAAAAGAACCCTGCCTCCAACCTATCTGTATTTCTTACCATCAGTATTATCACCATCCTTATGAAAGAATTGTTATTTATCTTTTCCAAGTGGCTTCTCTTCTTCAAACCGAACCTTTATTAATTTTGATGGTATCCACAATTTTTCCTCACCTGTGGAGATAAGAGCAAAACTCCTTCCCCAACGTAGCACATATCCTGGCTTCCATTGTGAGGTCAGCACATCCTTGAAATAAACTGGTTGATTTAGTTCAGTAGACTTTTCCATTATCCAATGTCTTTCTGCAGCCGTTGTTCCCTTCTCATTAGCGTTGAGAAAATTCAAGGTTAACAAAGCATTATGTAGCCTATTTCTGGGGGTGTTTTCCACCCCTTTTTGTTTGTTCAACATATCTTTTATAGTTCGATTTGATCTTTCTATGACTGCCTGACCTGTAGGATTGTATGGTATACCTGTAACATGCTTGATATTGTAATAATCAAAAAACCGTTTCATTTTCCTAGAAACATAAGCAGGACCATTGTCCGTTTTTATTTGTGTAGGTATACCCATGATAGCCATGACTTCTAATAAATGAGTGATTACTGAATCAGCTTTTTCTGAACTTAAAGCAGTTGCCCACTGAAAGCCTGAATAAGTGTCAATGGTGTGATGAACATATTTTAATTTGCCAAATTCTGCAAAGTGGAACACATCCATCTGCCAGATTTAATTTCTTTGGGTGCCCTTTGGATTAGCCCCTGCAGGCAGTGGCGTTTGGTTATAGAAAGAGCAAGTAGGGCATTTCTTTACAATCTCCTTAGCTTGTTGCCATGTAATTGAAAACTCTTTCTTCAAACCTTTGCTATTAACATGATGTTTTTTTTATGAAATTCAGAGGCTTGTAGCATACTACCAATCAGTAATTGATCAATTTCTGCATTACCTTGTGCTAGAGGACCTGGCAGACCCGTATGGGATTGGATGTGTGTTATGTACATAGGGCAAAGCCTGTTCCTGATCAAATCTTGAACCTGGAGAAACAACGAGGTTAGTTCAGTATCATCAGGTATAAATTCAGCAGTTTCAATATGTAAAATAACTCTTTCTGCATATTGTGAATCTGTAACTATATTAATAGGTTCTTTAAAATCCCTTAGCACCATAAGAATGACATATAATTCTGCCTTCTGGACAGAATTATACGGACTTTGTTCCACCTTATCCAAGTCTTCTGATTTGTAACCTGCCTTCCCTGATTTATTGGCATCAGTATAGAATGTATGGGCTCCAGTTATTGGAGCATCACGGACGATTCGAGGAAGAATCCAAGAAGTTCTCTTTATGAAGTTAAGCCGCTTGCTTTTTGGATAGTTGTTATTAATGTCTCCCAAAAAATTAGCACAAGCTCTTTGCCATGGTTCATTATCTTCCCATAATTTCTTTAGTTCATCAGCAGTGAAAGGCACTATAATTTCTGCTGGGTCTATGCCTGCTAGTTGACGAAGTCTCAGCTTGCCTTTTATAATTAACTTAGAGACTTTTTCCACATAAGTTTTCAGTTTCTTACTTGGTTTATGAGGTAAAAAGATCCATTCCAAAATAATATCATCTCTCTGCATTAAAATTCCTGTAGGAGAAATTTTTGATGGTAGTATGACGAGAATACAATCGAGCTCTGGATTCACCCTGTCCACATGTGCCTGTTGTAATTTTTCCTCAATCATTGTCAGTTCCTTTTCTGCTTCATTTGTTAATTCTCTGGGACTGTTTAAATCTTTATCACCATCCAAGGTTTTGTTCAAATGAATTATTAGATCAGGTGTTATTCCAATAGCTGGTCGTAGACTGGAAATGTCTCCTAACAGTCTTTGAAAGTCATTAAGAGTCTGTAGGCGATCTCTCCTAATTTGTGCTTTTTGTGTCTTAATTTTTTGCAAACCTATTTTATAACCTAAATAATTAACAGAATCTCCCTTCTGAATCTTTCCAGGAGCGATTTGCAATCCCCATTTAGGTAAAAGTATCTTTATTTCTTCAAACAGTCTGTTCAAGGTATCCATGTTTGAATCGGATAACAAGATGTCGTCCATGTAATGGTATACTATAGATTTGGGAAATTTCTTGCGTATTATTTGCAATGGTTGGTTCACAAAATATTGGCACAGGGAGGGGCTATTTAACATACCCTGGGGGAGAACGGTCCAGTGGTACCTCCTCGAAGGTTGAGAATTGTTATAAGTAGGCACTGTGAAGGCAAATTTTTCTCTATCTTCTTTTTGCAAAGGTATAGTGAAAAAACAATCCTTTAAATCAATAACTATGAGAGGCCATCCTTTTGGTAATAAAGAGGGCAAAGGAATTCCAGATTGCAGAGGGCCCATAGGTTGAATAACCTTGTTGATGGCCCTGAGATCTGTCACCATTCTCCATTTACCTGATTTTTTCTTAACCACAAATACAGGAGAATTCCAAGGGCTGGTAGATTCTTCTATATGTCCACCATCTAATTGTTCTTGTACCAGCTGTTCTAAAGCCTGTAACTTTTCCTCAGCTAAAGGCCATTGCTTTGTCCATATTGGTTTCTCAGTCAACCATTTTAGAGGCAAGGCTGTTGGTATCTCTGAAGGGACATCAATTGCTCGTTCTTGTACAGCTCGAATGGCCGGTTTTCTCTGTTTGTAATATCTTTTAATATTATTCTCAGAACTATAGGCTCTAGAAGTAGCAGGAATGTTAATTTCGGTATTCCATTGTTGTAATAGGTCACGACCCCATAAAATCATTGCGATATTGGCTACATATGGCTTTAATTTCCTTATTTGTCCCTCTGGCCCAATACATTCAACCCATCTCATGCTCTGCCTTACTCGAGATAGGGTTCCGATTCCCAGGAGCTGAACATTTACATTCTGAAGAGGCCAATACGGATGCCAAGATTCTGGGGTAATGATACTTACATCAGCACCTGTGTCCAGCAGGCCAGTAATAAAAATGCCATTTACACACACTCTCAGTTTAGGTCTTTGATCATTTATAGAAGTTTGCCAAAACACACGTAACTTATCTTTCTGATCATTATTGCTTGTAACAGTAGGCATGGGGCTTCCTAATTGTCCTGATGAGGCACGTTCTCTGCAGAAACTGGATATGACTGAACCATGTTTGCCATGGGGGCCTGTGAGGCCCCCCCTCTCACGTTTCCCGACTGTATCAGGTTGCCTTGTCTATCTCTTGTAGACCTGCATTCACGTGGACAAGTGCTTCCACATAAAGCCTGAGACAGCTTGGGAAGTAATTCTAGAACAAAATGACAGTTTTGTGCATGGTTTCTTGGTAGCAGCACTCTCTTGGGTCTACTCTGCTTGCCAGAGGCAAGCAAGCGCCTCATCTAAGAGAGGCTTCCTGACTCAGCTTTAGCTGCAAAGCCTGCAGCTCATTAATAGGTCCTGCCACGAAACACTTAAGTGGTGTTGACGAAAAGCTGAACACATGCTTTTCGGTTTTCAGCCGTAGCAGGAAAAAAGCTGTGCCGTTTAAAAATGCCGGCTTTCTGGGCCATCCTGCCAGGGCAAACTCTGACTGTTTGAGGCAGGAGGGCCAGCTACCAAGAGAGGACTTGAGTGTTGTCTGTTGTAGCTCGCTGGCTGGCAGGGAACTTGAAACACCAGTTGTGGCTATAAACATGGCTACAGCCAGTACCTCAGCTATGAGGCTGGAAAGCTAAGGATCCAGCCGTCAAAGCCACGGCTTTAGTCCTACTGATATTGCTTGGTACATTAAAACTCATGTGGTCAGGAAAACAGAGATACAGTAAAGAGAACGTCAAAGACAAAGAAAAATTTTAAATGATTTACAGTGTTAAAATATATGCAGACTAAAAGTTAAAATTCTTAAAGTAAACCTCTGTGACTTCAAGGTGTGGTAGCACACGCCTTTAATCCCAGTGCCTAGAAGGCAGAGACAAACAGATCTCTGTGAGTTCAAGGTGTAGTAGCAAACACCTTTAATCCCAATGCCTGGGAGGCAGAGACAGGCGGATCTCTGAGAGTTCAAAGACAGCCTGGTCTAAATAGATATTCCAGGTCAAAGATATATGCTCAAAAAGCAAAAAGTTAACCTAGGAATGTCACAGCTTAGATTCTTAAGCGCCTACTGATTTAAAGGCGCAAATCAAAAGTGCTCCTGGATAGTAAAAATTTGCAGATTCACAATAGGACAGATTCAGACCACTAAATGAGTCACACTGTTGGATGAATGTACGTAGGCTTGGGAGAGAGAAGAAAAAGAATATAGAGAACAAAGTTAATGGTTTAAAAAAAAAGGTAAAATCTTTAAAGAGACAGAATAAAGTAAAGTGATAGAGTAAAAATAAGCCACGTAAAAATGGAAAATTCACAGAGAGTCTGGTTTATGTACATTGTGTTTTCTTTAAAATTTTTGACTGTGAAGGAACTAAGTACAGAGAGACATTTTATTATATGAGCTGCCAAGTGGAACCAGAACGGATATCATGAGGGTATGATTTCAGAATTTGGGTCTAAGGATATGATGCTTTGGAGAGGGTCTTCTTTTGTTTTCACAGAGGACCAGACCCTTTGGATTTCTTCTATCCTGATTTGGTATGATAGACCACGACCTCCCGAAAAGTTCCTGTGAACACTCTCAAAAAATTACTTCTCTCAACTGCCAACTGAGATGAAACTAGCACACAGGTTATACCATGAAAGACCTAATTAATGACGCCCCCATTCAGCAGGAAGCAGTTTGGAGAGAAAAAAACTGCACCCATGTTCCCAAATATGGTTTATAAATGTTCTTTTACATTTAAAGGGGGATATGATATAGACATGAATAATTTGCATTAGTATAGATTTTGCTTTATTGATAGAGATTTACGGTCAATTTTGTTATATGTATAAGTGTTTCTGATTTTGATTAAGGTATTGTGATTGTGTAGTTCATTTAAATATGTACTGTATAATTAAGAAATATAGGTTGTTAATGGATAATCATCGATAATGGTAAAGCTTATCATGTTAGTTAGATTTTCTAGATATATAGAGATATATTTTAGATAGACATTCTTCATGTCTTTCAAAGATTACAGAATAGGACATTTAATGTTTTAATAACTGAGGACTTTTCATGACAATGAGACACTCTGCTCCTGGCAGCACCAATCTACTTCAGGAAGAAGATGGGCATCAAAGAGGATCTTTATGGAGTTTGATAGCCATTTGGGCAAGAAACTGTTCTTGCCTGGACTATTGCATAAACTGGACACAGAGAACCCGCAGAGAGAGGACTACTGAACTTGCCTAAGGTGAGATGATCTTTCGGGGTTCCTGATCCATGAAAGAGTCTGCGAGACATTCTGCAGGACACAACAGATAGTGACTGAACTGACTTTGAAATTTCCTGCTTTGTGGAAATGTCTGCTGCAAACTATGGGCCTGAAGGCTGAAGATGGATGCCCCAACGGTACAGAGGAACTTCGGGTGACTGTCCAGGCAACGAGATGTCTCTGTCATTTCTAGAGTTTGAAAGTTGCTTTTTTCTTGTTTGCTTAGGTAGTATTGTATCTTTCTGGAGTCTTTGATGGAGTTAAATATAGTTAGTTATAGTTATAGTTTTCCTTAGTTATGATAAAGATTATTGTAACTTTTACTTGATAACTGTTTCGTTATATGTAATTTTGCTATGTTAAAGTCTTTTTTTTTTAAACTGAAAAAGGGGAAATGATGGAGGAAGGTCATTGGCTAATAAAGGAACTGCCTTGACCCATATTATTGGTTAGGACATAGGTAGGTGGAGTAAACAGAACAGAATGCCGGGAGGAAGAGGAAGTGAGGTCAGACTCGACAGCTCTCCTCCCGGGAGCAGATGCCATGCTCCCAGCTCCAGGGAAGATGCACACTATGAAGCTCCGACCCAGGATGGACTTAGGCTAGAATCTTCCCGGTAAGACCAGTGCTATACAGATGATAAGAAATGGGCTAGTCCAGGTGCGAGAGTTAGCCTAGAAGAGGCTAGGTAGAAATGAGCCAAGCAGTGATTAAAAGAATACAGTGTCCGTGTAATTATTTCGGGGCATAAACTATCCGAGCCAGGCGGCTGGGGTGTTGGGGACGCAGCCCCTCCACTCCTTATTACTACAGTCCTGCCTCAACTTCAAATGACAGACTTTGTTGACTCCTCATGGAAGGACTTAATTTATCTGAGGAGTGGATTGGGGTGAGGGAGAGATGGGGAAGGCAAAGAAGGGGAGGGATGGGTAACTGTGTTAGTATGTAAAATGAATAAAAATATTTAAAACAATTTGTATGTTCTTTATTAACAATGATGGAAATGCTCAGTAAGCAGGGGTTGAACATGGTTTGATCCTCATGTTGTAAAATACCACATTTAGTGTTGCCAGTGAGACACACAGCTGGTAGATTTTTGCAAATGTGGAATCAGCGAATGGTTGTTCTCATTAGGTCTGCACACACTAGGAGTGAATACATTTCCCAGAGTATAAATTGGAAGTCCTTGATGAAAAAGATGCGATATGACTATGCTTGATTATGGAATTCTATGCAGAAATTTTACTGTGCCTACTGAGCAGGGAAAAAGTAAGTGAAATAAATGAAATTTTTATAAATAAAATGTTTCTGTTTTTATTAGATCAAAATGAAATATTGCACAATGAATAACTAACATTAATAACTAGATGACCTTTTATATGTGCATTTTCTGCTATTAACTCATAAAAACTAGCTCCAAAATGTAAGGGACTATTACACAAACATCCAATTTTTACAAAGAATATTTTTAGATATATTGTATAGATTAATTATATATAGATATCTATTCAGATTGATAAGTGATATTTACTTATCTTCAATTTTGCATAATTCTATAGCAGCTGAATATAGTTATTTTCCTTTTATCAATACTTGCATAATTCTTTCTTATGTATTTGATGAACAATGTTTCATGAACATGCTTTTACAGATGTTGCTTAAGATTTATGAATAGAAACTTCCCAACTTTACATTTTAGTGCAAAATAGATTCCCAAAGTAACAGTAGCTACATTCCTTTTAACTAGCCTTGTGTGAACTGTTTTATTCATCTTTTGTAGCAGTGACACAAGAAAATTTCCTTTTTATCAATGTGATACTCCTTCCTTTCTGATGACTGCAGTTTGTGTCATGTCGATACATTAAAAACAGCCAGTTCACTCAGAAAGTTGGAAATAGATTCAGCTGTACCACTATTAGGCATATCCCCCAAAGGAACCTACATCACACTACAAAAATACAGGCTAATACTTGTTAATAATCATTCTATTCATAATAGCCAGTAATTAGAAAAAGTTTACGTGTCCTCAACTAATGAATAGATAATGCTTGTGTGGCGCATTTATGCATGGTATATTTTTCATCTGTCAAGAAAAATAAAACTGTGAAATTTGATGGTAAATTAATAAGCTAGACACAATTATCCTAAGTGAAGTAGGTAGCCAAGACACAAAAATGGGGTAGGTCAGACAGAAACACAAATATTTTATGTTGCCTTTTCTAGGTGGATGTTATATGTTAAGCCTTAAATATCTTTGCTACCATCTGTATAACCACAGAAGTTTGGTACCAAGTAAGGGACTAGGAGGGAAGAAAGGGTCTCCCATTAAAAGACAATAGACTATATAGTTATGGAGAGATAAAGGGGAAAAAGTGATAAGGGTATAAGGGGTGGGTAAAGGAGGGTATACATATAAAGGGGGCAACTGTCAATAAGACCATTTGAAGAACCATATGGAAACCTACTACTTTAGTGGCTTCACAAATTATAAATTATATATAATGAATATATATGAAATATGAAAATACACATTTAAATGAATGTGTAAATATATGGAATGATTCTAAATGATTCACTAAATAATAAGTGAGAAAGTGCTTCATGTAGTTATGACAGCAAGTAAAGCCTTCATAATTCCCCTCAATCTATACTGCCAATAATAGATTATATCTTGTTGAGCTGTTGGCTAGGGAACCCAAAGGAAACCGCCAAATATTACAGGTTATTCTTTGCTCTTCACAACCTACTTAGTTGTCAAATATTAAAAGTAGAGATGGTAACTAATTAAAATCTTCACTCCCACTGACCAGTGCTCATGGTATTAGAAGGGACTCTTCACTCCATCAGAGGAGAAAGGTGACCATTAGCCCAGCTACAAACACTGTGATCTATAATAGAAACTGACTTCTAGATATTTAGGTACAATCACAGCACAAATGTTGCAGAAGGAAACAAGCATTCTCTGAAATGAAACACAAGCCTGACAGTGAACATAAACTTCAGACTAAAAAGAACATAGGTGTAGGTAAGAACAAAATAGTATAGTTCTGATAGAGAAATATAGCAATATAATGACTCCTAAAGACATATCTGTAGGCCAATACTTCACCCAACCATCATCAGGGAAGCTTCTTGCAATAAATGGGAACTAGCATATAGAACTTCAAGTGGACAATGAACAGAGTGAGAGGCTTAGGAGCACTCAGTCATATATGAATATTTTCACCAAATTCCTCCTTCAACCCTCAGGACTCTGCAAAATAAGAGGTCAAAAGTTTCTAAGACCCAGAATTGATGGATGACTCTAAGAAAACAGTATCTTCCAGACACACCTGAACTAATGAACTCACAGAGACTGACTGCAAGCACAATTCTTGCACAATCTCAAACTACATAGGAACCCAAAAATTAGAGATGTAGTCAAAGAATCCCAACTATAACCAAGAAGCTTTCTGCAATTGATACCTGCTGTTAAAGGAAAATTCAGATTTCTCCAATGGAGTATAATTGGGTTTATTAATGAAATTTCAAAGTCAATACAGTGCTCAAAAATAAATGGCTAACACAAAGTGAAATCAATAGCATTTCATAGACCTTTGTCTCATTTTTCATTGTTAAGAATTTTATTGTGTGTGTATCTTATTGGTCTTTTGACTGTTTATTTGGATAAACAATTCAACTTTTTAAATCCTAGTGTTTAAAAATTCAAAAGTCTAGCCTTGATATAAGGGTTTGTGCCTGGTCTTGTTATAACTTGCCGTGCCATGTTTGGTTGATATCCCTGGAAGTCCTGCTTTCTTTCTGTAGCAGAATAGAGAAGGAATGAATCTGGCAGAAGAACCAGGGTCTGAGAGGAGTGACAGAAAGAGAAACTTTCTTTGGCGTGCAATGTATAAGGGAATTTTATACATATAATAAAAGTTTAAATATCTATTTAAAAGAGTCAAGATTCTCTTAAAACAGCTTCTACTATGATCAAACTAAAAACAGTACTTTAAAAAATATCCTGGACTCTTTTTCTTTCTATATGCAAATGATGGTTCCTGGTCTAGGAAAATTCTCACTTTTCTTTTCAGGTAGCTTTTTTATTTTTTTACAATCTAGTTTTCTAAAGAATGGTCAAAATTCTACGTTTCAGGCAATACAGGCTCTTCAGCTGATGAGAAGGAAAGGCTTCATGTGTGTGTTAAAATGAAGCTTTGGTATATTGTTGGTTACTTCCCCTAAACTATTAACTTCTATCACATTCATTTAACCAAAGATAATTTCAGTGTTTTCTCTTGTAGAAATTAGCTTTCTGCAGTGTGCTTTTGAGACACAAGATAACAAATATTTTGAAACAGCATGCATGTAAAGTGCATATTGGATGAGAATACATGGCAAAGCCAAATTGAAGGTTGCACAGAGTAATTACTGTCAAGCCTTTGACAGTCTCCTTTGGGGTCTATTATCTGATCAGAGTGAAATACGATTCCAGTGTCCTGTCCTGAGAGGTGCCCTGTTATTTTCATTTACACTTTTTTTTTTTACAATGTATTTTAGCTGTTTCTTAATTCTAAAATTTTTTATTTTTCCTTAGTCTCCACTATTTGACTATAATATATGCAGGTGTGTGCCTGTTAATTAATATAGAAAAAATATTTTGTTAATTTAAATATCCATGTACCTCACTAAATATTCAAAAAATAATTTGAGATTTTTCTCTTTCTTGATACTTCCAGTCTTGCAAACGGTAAAAAATGAAAATAGTCATATAACTTTAATCAAAATATCTTATTCTCTTCATCCCACCTAAAGTTTTTCTCTTGTTTTAATTTTTTGTCCTTAATTATCAAAGTTTTCCATCTGTATACTGCTTAAAAGTGCTTCTAATGTCTATCCTGTTTTGTACCCTTCTTGCCAAGATTACATATGTTAAGTCTGTAAAACATCTCTCCAGATGTAAATGATTTTATAATATATATATTATATATCATGTAGCTCTAATTTAATCTTTTTCTTCATCCTTCCTTTTATTTTCTTGCAGCATAACCGGGAAATCTCTTTCTGCTTTGTTGTAGAATTCTAAAATGTATATGTTATTCATTGTGCTTTTCCACTGTCAAAGTGACTGCCTTCAACAACATTTAGTACAAATACGTTCCATCAAATATCTGGACCTTGGCTCATCATAGACTTCTGGTAATTCTGGTAAGGGTGCTGAGTAGATTTAGTGCCAGATGGCTCTTCTTAATGTTGTACGTGTATCACTGCCTCGAACAGTGTGAGCTGCAATATCCATATGCTTCCCACAAAATATATCCCATTATCAGGTTTCTGAATGGTCATTAGTGAAAGAAGAAAGAGAGATGTCATTTTATTTTTTATATGTAAGTTGTTAATCGATAACATGTTGGAAAAGCTAATTTTTATTTTTATTGTCTTTGACAATCAATTTTCTTGTCATTTTTGCCTTTTGAGGTTGTTGTGGTTTAAATGTTGGCAAATGAAACTGGATGTTTTAGACTATATGATATCAGTATGATATAGGTCTAATAATGGAAAATATCTCCATGTTTTAGACATTGGCAACTTATAAAGGTCTAGGCACTTTCAAAATATTTCAAAAGCCTAGATGATCTCAGGTCAAATCACCAAATGCTCACTAAGTAGAGTGTTTGTCCCGGGAGAGATCTCAAAGGAACATACAATGGATTAGGGTGAGCATGCTTATAAAAACCACACTTGGGACATGAAGTCAGGAAGACTCAAATGTTAATGCCATCTAGACTTCAGCATAAAGTGAAAGCCAGGCTATAAAGTACATATAAAACCTTAAAAAGACAATATATGAATGGAAGGTTTTTCAAAGGTGTTCGTAAAGTTGTTCATAATATGTAAAATAGTGTCAATTTCAACTAGGCTTAACATATTAAAATCATTTAATCAACATTTCAATTATTGAAGAAGGGAAACCTACTCCTACAGATTCAAACATGCCGTTATTATTGGCATTCTAATTTAATAAAAAAGTTTTTATTATGCATGCTTCTTTTCTCCAAAGAAACTTTAAGTATGTGTTGCTTAATATAGATTTGGCATTTTGTTATGCTTCTTATGAAGGTAGAAGCTAACAGAAATCCTGTATAGAAAAATTTATTCTTATGTTTGGTGATGTAGTATTGCCAAGGAACTTCATGTGAATGAGCTGTGAAACAAACATTGCTTTCACATTATCTATGTGTTTGTAAATCCAGACCTCCCAGCAGTCTTATTACAGAGAACGAGTAACTGAGCTTGCCACCATTAAATCTTCTTTAGAAGTGATAGTCTACATGTGTAAGCTACCTTTACTGGAAATTATAGACCCTTAACTTCTGCAGAAATAGACTTGTTATTTCTAGGTCTGTACTGCCTAGCATTTCTTCAAACACTCTGCAATTCAGTAGATCCCTGTTTCCAGACTTTCGTATGTAAAGAGAAAAACAGAAATGAAAATTAATGATAGTGCCAGATACAAATATCCTTTCTAATGCATACAGTAATAAAGCTTAAGTATAAAAATTGATTCTCCCTTTCAGCCATTCTGTGTGCATGTTTATCTGTCCCTAGATCACACTGTGAGAAAAATATTAACACCATTTCTCATGAACCTGGACATTTGCCAAGGAAAGCAAATGGACAAGCAACAGGAGGATGCTGTCAACACAGAGTCCCAACAGAGAGACAAATACCTCTGAGCCAAGGCCAGCTATACCACTAGGAACACAGTTGCTATGTTGATGGATATGGATGACACATTAAGTTTGTGACTGATCTGTTGCAAAGGTCAAGTGTGTGTTCATTTTCACTTAAAATACTTTTATTAAGTAAAAATGATATTACTCAAATGTTATCTATATCTAGATCCAGTTAATTGAGCTTAATAATCTAAACTATATGAGATTTAAGCCTCTATGCACGAATAACTAAAAATCTATTAAATATTGGTATTTGTGATGGTAGGTGTATTTATCCGCTTTGGATGAAAGAAATAAATATGATTGACTTAATTTATAGGGAAAACCTTCACATGTAATAAATAAATCAATAAATTAATACAGTTTAATTCAGTGCAGAACGACCAACAAAGTACAAATGATGCTGCTGAGCATTGCCACTCATTAAACATTAATCCAATCAAAGTGTGAACATTTCCTCAAATTTTGCTCATTTTATCTCCTGATATACCAAGCCATCACTATCCCCAGCCTTTTATTTGTAAATATTAAAATGTGTGACAATATAATGTACTATTTTTGTGGATGGAGTTTAAGAAAGAATTTCTAGTTATTTGGAAGAACTCTATCTCCTAAAATTTTAGTTAGTTTATATGAACATATTGAGAAACTCTGTGTTCCTAGCTTTTCAAATTTCCAAGTCTTTAATTAGTGATAAGCTAAATAGAAATACAGAGATACAGAAAAGGCAGACAGCAATGATTCCACTCTCCCTCCCACTTCTGCTTCTGCCTCTGCCCTTTCCTTCCATTTTCTACCCCCTTCCATTTCTATTTCCTACTCCCTCCCCTAATCATCATACTTCTTCTATCTCTCTTCTCTTCCCATTCCCTCCTCCCCTATGGGTAGTTCTCTTTTAACTTTTGAAAGATAGAACAATAACTATAATTGATGACCATTATGATAATATAACCATTATGAGTAAAGAGTAAACCTGAGCTTAGGATGATGTTGACACTATACAAAGTCACAGCAATATGTGAAAAAGAACTAAGGTTTTTTTTTATTGCAAAAGTGAATGCCTATTGTAAAAAATGGAAACATAATAGTTCTGGGGTTTCAGCTATATCAAGCAATAAATCCTGGTTATGGTCCGAGGAAACTGATGAAAGGAATTATAGCATAAAAATAAATGATGAAAATTGATGTATACACTTATTCAATCATCAAAGAAGTTAGCTCAATAAGAAGACGCAGGTCTTTCTCCTCAGAATGTTTGTCTACTTTAATATAACATCGGCAGTGGATGAGCTTTTTTACTAAATTTGAAAGGAACAATATTTTCTTCTTTTTCCTCTAAAGAATGTCTGCTCTTCCCCATCTTACTGTCATCAACCGCCTATTTTGAGATGAAACATTCTGCCTAACTTTTATATTTACATTCAAGTTATTTTTCTCTCTGTTTCTTTGGTTGGACTTGCTTCTGAAACGAACTAGTATTCTGTATCCTACTGTACAAAGCAGCAGTACACCCTTGAAAAATGACAAATCAAAGGCAGACAATGATAGACACAGCAGATCAATGATGTGGCCCTTCTGACATGAAGAGATGCTAAAAACAGGACCATCTCTGCACTTCAGACCATCTCCAGGGAGGAGACATAAATACACGTTTTGCTTACCTGTCTTTAATCCCTTCCCAGAAGCGATGAAAAGTTAGGGCATTTTTTTTGTTTGTTTGTTTTCAAGGTCAAATTATCTGGTAGAGACTCAGAAACCTGTTATCTTTCCATAGATAATAGAATTTGAGAACTCTATTTGTTGATAAAGTGCTCACAGTATATTGCGGAAAGTTTGATGAAACACTGCCCAAAAAACTGATGAACTTTCTAAAACTTTATGTTATTTACAATTTCAGAAAAGACTTTATTACTAAAAGTAATGAAGTAAACTCAATAAGGCAAATGAAAATATCAACTGAAAATTAAACCTATTAGAATTTACTAGACAGAATTGTGGGATTTCACCAATAACTTCTACTCCATCCTCCACTCTCGCTTTCTAAACAGACATAGTTATGAACCCAGCAATCAATGTCCCCAAGCTTTGAGTGAAAAGTGTGCTTGCAGATCTAGCACGGAAGCCTCAGATATTAAAGGCTCAATTTACAACAAAACAGTCAACAATTTGTGAGATTAGGGAAATTTATTTGTCAATTACATTTTAGAGAGTTTTTAATTTTAAGACTCACTGTGATTACTAGATTATAAAAAATAAATACTGTTCTTGGTGGAGTAAATTCCGTACACATATATGCGTGTGTATATACATATATTTGCCAGCATGTCTATATCCATATATTGCATACATGCATATGTAAAATAAATTGTATATAAATGATAAAATTTTGCTTTTGCTTTTGCTTTTAGGCACTGTGTCTTCCAGCCTGAAAAATGAAGTGAGAGCAAAAACCATGTCCTGCCATATGCATTTTTTGTATTGAATGTATTTCTGCCGTGGTATAGTGTATTTTAATAAAGATTTGGCTGTAACACCTGCTGAAGTTTTTCTTCTGGGATTGGGTGTCCGGTTTAAACCAGATTCTAATTAACTTTAAAGAAACCCATTAAGACTTTAGTTCATCTGTTTTAGAATAAGGGGGTCAATGAGAAGTCAAGATTTTAAATTCAAATTAAATTAACTGTGCTCTGTGAAAATATTTCTATTCAGAGACTCCTACAAGAAGTGACAAGGCTTAACCTTCTTTGAATTATTCCTCTGCTGCTTAATACCTGTTTAAGGGATATTCATTTTTCTATTTTAGACTATACCCTGATTATTGCTGCTCAGACTGGAGCACAGACATATTATTGTGTAACTGGCTATGTACCATCTTGATGTATTAGTGCTTCATTTTGTGCTTAACAATGACAGACAAAAACTTTCCTCTAATTCAGTTGTAAATCTATTTAAATAAATGTTTTTGATTTTTATTCTTGATTTTGAGATTTTATGCATGCATATATTATATAAGAGCACATAATACATTTACATAAATGCCATATTTTGTAAGAATATCTTACTAATTAACTTAAAATTATTTAATAAAATACCCCAAGAATATCAAAACAGATGAAAGTATCTAAAATGGCTGCTATCTGTGCATTTATTCTCAGCAAGAATTTAAACTGAAATTTTAAGTATTTATAATTATGTTCATCAGATTAGAGATGAGAAAAGGCACATACTGATAGGTTCACGGCTTTAGGAAGGTCACAAATTGAATTATAAATGAAGGCAACCCATAAAATTTATCTGTTACTAGAGACGAACATGGTATGTACCCACTCATAAGTGGATCTTAGATGTAAAGCAAACTAGCTTATTGTCCACGACCCCAGGGAAGTTAGGTTACAAGGAGAACACTAAGACACATATACATGGATTCCCCGGGGAAGAGGAAATAGACAACTCCTGATAAAATTAGGAGCATAGACCAGAGTGGAGAAGGGAGGTCTGAAAGGGAGGGGAAGAGAAAGGGAGAAGGCAAGGGGAGCTTGAGGGAATGGGATGGTCAAGATGGGAGAAGGACAAAGAGAGAGAGCAAGGTAAGAGATACCTTGATTGAAGAAGCTACTATGCGGCTAGCAAGAAACCTGGCACTAGGAAAATTCCCAGGAATTCACAATAATGACCCCAGCTAAGACTTTAAGCAATAGTGGAGAGTGTGCCTGAATTGGCTTTCCCCTGTAATCAGATTGACTGCTGCCTTAATTGTCATCATAGAAACTACATCCAGCAACTGATGGTAGCAGTTGCAGAAATCCACAGCTAACACCAAGCTGAGCTCCTAGAGTCCACTCGAAGAGAGGAAGGAATGATAATTTGATTGAAGGGGTCAAGACCATGATGATGACACCCACAGAAACAGCTGAACTGAGCTAGTGGGAGTTCACTGACTCCAGACTAACAGCAAGGGAACCTGCACAGGTAGGCCCAAACTAGCTCCTCTGATCGTGGGTGGTTGTACAACTGGAGTAGACTGTGGGGTTACTGGCAGTGGGACCAGGATTCATACCTAGTGCTTGAAATGGCTTGTTTGAGCCCATTCACTTTGGAGGGATACCTTGTTCAGCCTAGATATAGGGGGAGGGCGTTGGCCTTGCCTCAAAGTGATGTGCCAATCTGTTGACTCCCCTTGGGAAGTCTTACCCTCTCTGAGGAGTGGATGGAAGTGGGGTAGGAAGAAGGTGTGGGGAGCAGGAGAAAGGGAGGGAGAGAGAAAAGATTGGTATGTAAAGTAAGAAAGGATTGTTTTAAACCATAATTTAAAAAAATCGTACTTAAAAACTAGGAAAAAGAGTTGTGTCCCGTAATTATAATGTGGAGTCCCCGGGAATCCAGATGTGGTGAAGTGGAAATGCAGAGGATGATATGAAGAACATTGAAGATGTCTTCAGGTTATTTTCTCAGGCAGGTAAAGCTCCTGGCATTAAGCAGGTGATTCATTCAGTCTCAGAGAACATCCCGGGAAATACTGAACTACTAAATTTAGAATAATCTCTTAGAAGGAAGTAGAGAAGGCCTTTAGCTTTCGGCAGCTTTCTCATGTCCTGTTACTTGCCTTCATCAAAAGTTCAAGCCCCTACCTACAAATTCCTCCCTACATATAAATCAAGCCTTGCTGCTAGCTGGAACAAGTTTATCATACACTGAGAGCAGCAGCTACAGCCTGTTCCTGAAAACGTACAAGTTAGCCACCCAATCCCACTTGTCCTCAGAGCCAAGAAGCCTGAGTATACATTGCACTTTGATGCCTGAGTTCGAGATGATAACCATAACCAAAGGTAACTTAGGAAAATTGTTGACGCCACTAATATTACAGCACTGCAGGTAACAGATGCCTCCCACTGTCACTTAGGAAAAAAACTAGGTACTTACAAAATAGCAATTGAATCAGATAATCAAATAAATTCAGATGTGCTGTTGATTAAATCATGGGCCAGTGTTCTGTCACTGTTTTCCTTATGCAGTTGCCTTACAGTTTCACAGAAGCTATTCCATCTCCATAACTGTTTCATGTTTTGTCAGAGAGAATGAAGAGGAGTAGTGTTATTTTCTCTTCCTGGAAAAGTGGACCTGAGATAGAGCCCGCAAAAGATTTTCAATTTTGTGACGTAAAATAGCTACCCAAGACATATAATCAGAGGTAAAGGAAGCCCTGCTTTCTCAAAAACAAACAAAAAACAAAACAAAATTATCAGCAGAACAGAGGTAGACAGTCATGGAACACATTCAGAATCCAATGTGTGGTCCCCAAATAAGTTGATCGACATCACTTTTTCTAATATATTCATGAAATAAGTGAATGTTAACATAGTGAAATATTTATCTGTAATTTGGCCAGACAGGGAGAGAGGATTATTAGAAATTAGTTAGGAATATTTTGGAAATAGTCTAAACATTATCTAAGAACCCTCATATTGTTTAAAGACTACAGGTGAAAGTCATGCACTTTATGCTCCATAGTTACTAGATTTCTTTAATAAACCTCTATCAATAAAACATGTTAAAACTCAGTGGAAACAGCAGCAGTTTAAAGCCCATATTCTACAGCCTTCAAAGTCAGCCCATCGTAACTACAGAAACAAGCATCAATTCTATATTTTAACAGCAAATTACTCTTCCAAGGAAACAATATCTTGACAAGAATTGGATAAAGTATTTTGATTGCTTGGCAAGGATCGTTTGGTCACAACTAATACACCTCAAAATCATGTGCTCCATCTCTGTCTTCCTCTGAGTGATTGTTTCTAATAGGTGGACATGTTACACATGCTAAAATACCCTGTAACATTTAAGCAATAAAAGGCAATTAAGTAAAAATAAAACTATGTCTCTCTGAGTATTGTTTAGAGAGAAACTGGCATTCAGTCTTAGTTGCTTTCAATGGACTATGAGCTATTTTCAAACAACTGTCAGTGTTTAAATGAACTTTGTCTCTTATGGATCTGCAAGTGTATAACAAAGAGGCAAGCTGTTAGAATTCTTCATAATTGATTGTTTGAGGAGTTTTTCCAAATAGTTTGTCACAAAGGATAGAAAATAATTAGTTTAAGGAAATAGACTATAAACAATTTTGGTAAAAACATAGCTTATTATAGTATAAGTTTTTGTTTCTAATATAGATATATAACTAAAAAACATACATCTATAAAATTCATGCTTACTATTAGTGGTTTAATAATATCAAGTAACTACTATATGCATGCCTCTGTATGGCCAGCTGTGTGATGCCAAACTTCTGAACTGAGCCAAGAGCTTTAGCAATTTATTTTTAAAAATAATTTCTATTATATTTTGAGAGTTTCAATATAGTTATACCATTTCCCCTTCCCTTTCTACCCTCCAAAAATCCCCTATATGCCTCCTTGTTCTCTTTCAAATTAATGTTATCTTTTTTCATCAAATGTTGTAACATACAAATATGTTAATCCATATACATATATATTCAAAGTACATAAGTACAACCTGCTCAGTCAGTATAAATTTACTTGAATGTATGTATTCAAGTTTGACCATCTGATATTGGATAACCACTACTGTGCTCTTCCATGCAGAAGAAAATTTATTTTGTTTTCAGCATTCCTTACTTAGTTACTGTAGTTTTTTGGAGAGCCATTACTATTTTTTACAGAAAATTCATATTTAATGTTTTATTATGCTATATTTTACTAAAATTTCTATGAGCCTCTTTATGCTGATGAGTAGCAGTTGAATATACCTCTACAAAATAGCTATAGGATAGATACAATGTATTTGTTTATTAAGTGATGAATATGTTATTTGTCTTTTATGTTTTCAATCTATTATGAATTTTGATTAATAAGTTTTTAGCTTTTAAGATGACTATGTTATTAAATGACAATACCTGTAAAATTTTCTAACAATAATTGGATTTTTTAGTGCATGTCATCTCTTCTGAAATAATCTCTTCTGTAATTGCAACAAGTGTTTAGGTGTCTGAATTAACCAATTAATTCTTTACAGTTGTATTTTGATGTCTTCATTTCTTTTGATTTAATTAATTGCACAATGAGAAGAGAAGCCCAGATGAGTAATCTAATTTTATTTAAATAAATATTACTTATATGTTGATATCAGATATAAGTTATAATTATAGTACATATTTTATGTGGAATCTCTATGTATATAATTGTAACTACTAATCCTATAAATGTTTAAAGAAGTAGAATAAAATATTTATATACATGATAAGGATTTCAAAGAAGTTGTAAAATAAAGTGAAAATTTAGTGTTTACTTAACTGATAAGAAGTAAAATGAAGTGTATGAGACTTCTATATTGCTTTAAGTTCAAAGCAAAAGATCCCCTTTGAAATTTAACTTTCATTATTTCCAGCTTTTTTAATACAAAAGAGTAAATAGTCACCAGGTTCTTCAATACCATTTGCTGAATTGTCAGATATTGATAAAACATGTGAATATGAACAATCCTGCTATCATTTGTGATTGTTCTCTGAAATAGACACCATCACAGGGGATTTGTTTCAGGACTCTTTAGGTATTGAATCTATGGGTGCTCCAATCACATAGACAAGACTGAAAACTATCTGCATAAAATTGACACTTATCTCACATATATTTTAAATAGTCTCTAAAGATTACTTGTGACAAAATCTAAATGGTATCTTTTAGATAAAATTGACAAGATCAGAATTATGTGCATTGTTTACCACACGCGCAAACACACACACACACACACACACACACACACACACACACACACACCATGGAGAGGCACAGATGTATTTCATGGCTGCTGAAATCTGTAGATACGAATTTCATGCGCAGAAAGGGATAACTACATATGTGTGCCTGCAAGGCATCAGAGCAAATATTATAGGCACTACCCTTCAACAATGTGACTTCAGCCTAATTTTCTAACCTTTTTATGGTATAAGAAAATGAATGCCTTTGGGGAATATTATAAAAATTAAGTCAACCAGCAGCATTTGCTAATTACTGAAAATATTCCATGTAGCATCAATACTAAGACTTTCAAAAATATTACCTATGTTAGGCCATGAGAGAGATATTAATACAGTAGGCTTTGACAAAGTTACTACTTGGCACTTGATTTCTACCAGTGCTTTATTATGTGATTTTATATTTTGTATATTAGGGCCTTTCTGTTTGAACAAATTGAAAGGCATCATCAGAAAACTGTCCTATAATTTCATTTTCATAATTATGTTTTTCTTGGCACAGATATACTTTTCATATGAAATCCATCTCAGATTATCCCTTGCCAACTTGTACGAGCTACAGTGTAAATGCCCAAGTAAATACTGGGAGAAGAATCTTATGACAATAACATGTTAAAGTGATTGCTACATTCTCAATCTATGCTTTATATTTTCTACAAATAGAACACAAAAATCAAACTTGAAGGAATATTTCCCCTGACTTCCAAAATTGCTTAGGATAATTTGATTTTAATTTTTTCTAGAGAAACTGATTAAAAATATGTCCAGAAATACCTAATTCGAATTATTTTGTGTGAATATTTCTACTCCATGGTTCAGGCTATGGCAAGAGCAGTGAATTTGTGAGTTTATGTTGGGTCAGGATACTCAAGATAAATCAAATGGTTGACTCAAAATTAGGCATTAATATTTCTTCAAAGAAAAATCAACAAAAAATTGATCTGGACACTATGTTTATACTATCAGTTCAACAACATGCTTAAATTCTATTAAAATATGTGTAAAGTGGTGTGTGTATGTGTGTACATGAATTTGCACAAATTGGGGGAAAAGGAGAGAATTGTTCCATTTCTATTTTATTCTTTGCCTTGGCCCTTTAAGGCTGTCCATGAAGGGTTTATTGTGTCACTGAGCTGACCACTGGGCTTCCAGGATCTAGTTACCTCAATGTCTGAGAACTGTGATACAGGTGCACGAAGCCATTCACAGCTTTTGTTAGGAATTTGAATTCAGGTCCTTAAGATTATCTAGCAAATTTTATTAACCACTGAAAAATTCCCACAATGCTCTGTAGAATGTTTAAAGATAGTGACTTAGATGGTTCATTATTTATTAAAAAATAGTATGCATTTGTGACCCAATATTTGAGTATTTAAAAATTTAAAAATTCAGCATAATAAATAGGGAAAAATTATTTCAAAGAAAACACATAAGACACTTGATTAATACTGGCATTTGTTTTTGCAAAAGAAATATACTATTTTCCTTAAGTTTGAGAGATGTTACATAATTGTTGTCACATCATTATGTAAAGAAGGGATTAGCAATTTCACAAATTCAAGCATTAAGAGCTAATTAGGGGAGGAATTTGATTCCTATATTATACAGAATATGTTGATCCTAAAGAAACACATAATTAACTCTTAATTATCTTGTTTGGATAGGCACAACTTTGACCTCAGAATAGACGACTGATCCTTAAGGTTCATGTTCATTTTGAAAAAAGAAAAATACATTGGAGTTATTTTTTATATTAAATTAATAATTATCAAGATTTATTGAACAAGGGTACTAAATATTATCACACTTAATAAAATTAATCACTCTTACCCATAAATAATGGCATTTTTCCAATGGGTAAATGGGTACAGGATGCAAGCTTCATGTGCAGAATGATAAATAGAAATTTGTATTCTAGTGTAAACTGTCCCATTGACAAGTGAAACTTGGTATCTTTTTTTTAAGATTTATTTATTTATTATGTATACAGTATTCTCAGTACTCTGCCTGCAGGCCAGAAGAGGGCACAGATCTCATTACAGATGGTTGTGAACCACCATGTGGTTGCTGGGAATTGAACTCAGGACCTTTGGAAGAGCAGGCAGTGCTCTTAACCACTGAGCCATCTCTCCAGCCCCCAAAACTTGGTATCTTTATACAATGGGATCAGAATGTCACGTGCTCTAATTACAAAGCCACCACCGTTGTGCTCACTTTTAAAATCCCATGACTATTATCATAAGAAGTAAGCAGTTTATCAAACTTTCTCTGTATTTGTTAGTAGAGCAGTTTGATATCTTGCTCACTGATGATCCTGATGTATAACGATTAAGGTTTTTTTTTTTATGGGTCTAACATGAACACCTCCTTCCTGTGCTCTATTTTATGGAGTACAAGAAAGCCCTATAGATATTGTCACTGAAGGAAAGCAATTAATCATCCTACCTAGCTGTGACACCTATGAACAACAGCAATAACCAGCATTGGAGAATGCCCATAGATGTACAATAAGTGACATTTGCATATTAATGGTATGCATCTGCCTAACTGAACTTAAGACCACTCACCAGGAGGAAAATTATGCCCGGTACTAGAAACTAAGCAAACTAGCCTGGCTAGTAAGGTCATGGACCTGAATAGAGAATCTATCATTGCCACTTTGAAAGCCCAATATAATATCTAACTATATTCTTATTCTTACACCTATTGATAAGTATAGCTATGAAAACTCATCAAAAAACTATTATTAGTGCAATGGAGTTAATCACAGAAAACTAACTACTTACAATGCAAGGCCCAGTAGATTGTGGGGGACCTAGATCCAGTGGATATATACACCAGCAGCATCACCCCGACATCTACAGTGCCAGGAATATTATGAAAGAGGGGAAGAACTATGTTGAAGAACAAGAATACCAAGCAGTCTGCTGTGAGACTATCTTTCCTAGAAAAGGGCTACAAAAATAAGATATGAACAATGATAGGATTAAGAAACATTATAATATAAAAGAAGGAAAAGTTTTACTAGTTACCACCATAGACAAAGAACCACAAGTAATGACTGCTGAGAAAGAGAGTATTAATCTTTCCTAGGTATGAGCCTCCAAATTGGTTACAGGATACAGAGGTAAAATGATCATTCATGAAACTGTATGAGTGAAAACAACAACATACTCTATATCTATCCATGCATATGTCTCTATTTGTCTGTATGTCTGTCTGTATGTCTATCTCTCTACCTTTCTATAATAATTGAAAACAGATTTGAACACCATATGGAGAGAACTAGAACAGGCTGGAGGGAGGAAATGGAAAAATGAGAGTCATAATTATATTTTAATAAAAATGTATTTGTAAAATGATTAAAGGCTTTCAATTGGTAGGTCGTCGGGTTATTTTAACTTTAAGATGTTTTAATCTTCTGGGGATTAATAGAAAGTGCAGGCTCTAAGAAGCTTGGATGGATGTTTTAAGGAAGTGACTACAGTGGTCTGATTTTTTAACAGTACTAGCTGAGAGATATCAATGGTCATGAAATTGGTACAGTAAGAGATAGTATGAAAGCTTTCACAGTACCAGTCTAAATTATTTTTATTACTATTTTTAATTTAAAAATTTTTATATAGTGTATTTTGATCATGTCAAGGTTTCATGGTTCTTTTAAACAATATTTCTTTCATTTTTGATTGTAGCATAATTACGTTATTCCCCCTTACCTTTCATTAATGTACATTGCTATATCCAAAACTCTTCTTTTCTACTTATATAATCATAAATGCATATTTATGATTAATAATATTTTAATAATACATTAAATAATATTTCCAAATCATCTGACCTTACATACCCATGTATCATATCAAAGAATTTATATGTTCTCAATATGTTAGTAATAAGTAAAATAATACAAGATGAAGACACCATTTTTCCATCTCATGTTTTTAGTAATTACATTTTTTTCTATTGAAGAAAGAATTGTTCTATAAGTTCCCTCAAACAAGATAATTTAGTTTATAATGCTTTTTTTTTACTATAAAAAGTTATAAAACAAATGTGCATTCAGTCGAAACTGATTTATATTTGAGTTCTCATCTTTTCTTATGCTATTGCATACTGTCTTACAATGCTGGACTCTCTCACCGAGCTGCTACAATACCATGTGTATGTGATTAAACAGCTAATTTTTGACAGTTCATTCTTTCCCCAACTATGATATTTAATATCTTAGGAAAATACATTGCATTTTAATTATAATTATAACAAGAACTTTTTGGCGGGACTTAGTATAAGGAAAGGAGTATTTCTCTTTACATCTGTTAGAAATCTCTATGTTTGTGATGCATTATTGTTTATGTTACAACACGAAAGCATTTTTCAGTCAATTCAACATGTGTTGCAAGTTTCTTGAACTGAGAGGTGAACCAATGGTTTGTACTAGTCTGTGCTATTTAGCCTTCATACTCACTTCATAGACGTGCATATGATCTAACAATAGAACCTAATTTTCTATCACCTACAAGTCCATTTAGTTTGAGGACTATGTTTTATGGCTTAAATCCCTTTTCTACATATTTCTGAATCTGAATCTAGAATACATTGTATCTGCTTCTCTCTATAATTCACTACTTCTGTGTAACACTATATAGTATTTTGCATGTGTGTGCATGCAAACCTCCCTCCACTCAAGACACACACACACACACACACACACACACACACACACACAATGGTTTATATATGGCTAGTTTCCGAGTAATCTTGCATTGGAAGTTCAGGCCCTCAGTGAAGTTGTAATCTGTGAGATCTCTAAGTAGAGACTGCAAGATCACTCTCATTGAGGTCACAATCCTTGAGAGGGAGTCAAGTTCTTCACAGACTATTAGTGTTCGGGAGAGTGTGCTATTATGAGATAGAGAGTTGTCCTTCTTCTTCTGTCTGATGAGGTCATCTTTCTTTTGCATGTAGGACCACTATTATGATTCTATCTGCTATGAGGCCTTAAACAGAGGTAAAGTTATTTTGGTATCATGTCCTTGAATATCTCAAAAGAAATAAATGTCTATCTTAATGAATAGATTCAATTTTAGGTATTTTGAGGTAGTAATGAAAAAGGATGAATATAGGTCACAGTCAGAATACATTCAAGGAGAGAGATTATAGTACTTGTAAATCTAACTTGAGTTTCAAGGGCCTGAAATTTACATTTAGTGATAATTCCCACCATTTGTAGATCTCAGAGTCTAGCTCACAAATGTTCACAACTGTATTGTCTCATTATGTAACAGAAAACAAAGATATTCATATACATTCATTATGCCTCTTAACCAGACACACATGGTATCTGAAGACCATTATTCAACATGTTGTGTGTTATAATGTTATAGACACAGTAGTAAACATACATACATTAAATTCTAATGACTCGTGTACAAGATGAAATACATCATTAAATTCTAATGACTCATGTGTACAAGATGAATCTATCAGTATGTTTTAACATCTTGTTATTGATTTGAAAACATAATTATAAAGACTAATCAATGTTTCAGTCTTGCTATCTCAATGCCAAAACAAAACAAAATTATAACAAAAACGCTGTATAATAAGGCTTATTATAACTATCTTAAGCAAATATGTTATTATATGAACTTTTCAAACTATGCTGATTACCATTTTTATTAGTAACGACAGCAATGAGAAATTGACCATTTCATTTACTGTGGATATAACTATGATTTTCTAAAGCAAAAATCACTTAACATATTCATATCAAAACATCCTGCATGTCACACAACAGTTAACTATCACGCAAGTAACTTCTACTCAAAAACAGAAAAAATGATCTCAGTAAGCCCCGTAAAATTATTGAATTTCTATGTACAATGTGCAAAATAATGTGTTTTTCTACTCATTCCCAATTTTGAGCATGAAACAGCTGCTTTCTTATGATAATCATGGGGTGATTACCATAAACAGTATACTTTGAAAAATATTGTAATTAAATATACGGTAGAAACCCACTAAAGTTTGGAAGCTCTATTTTGTTCAGTATTTCCTACCAGCATCTACTTAAAAATATTTAATAATTTTAGTCTCTAAGTTTTTGTTTTTTGTTTGTTAATCTGTAAATAATGTGGTAATAGGAAGCATGAGAAAGTCCTTTCTTTCAATACAGAAAGACTGTACGAGAAGACAGACATTTCTCCAAGCTAAATCTGTCATTCACTCTGATTCATATTTCTTTAGAAGTTTATCTAACCTGTTCCAGTCATAAGCCATCTCATAATACAAAGCACCTGATCAGAATAATTCTGGGGGTGATGATGAACATATATGAAGTTCAGATGAGTACGTACTTCCTTGCCCATCATGAAATTGAGGTGATCATTAAAGAACTCAGAAAAGAAATAATTTTTTCACTCTTTTCCAGCATGTATCGTTTATTCAAAATGATTTTTATAAGATTAATGAAAAAGAGCAGGTTTTGTTTCTATAAGAAATGAGACTGCAAGGAAGTAAAACTTTTAGTTAAGAAGGAAAAAAAAAGTGGTAATTGATTAAGAGATATGTTTTGAGCATATGTTCCTCAGCATTATAAATGCTACAGTGTTTTGGTTAGGTAATTTAAAGAATAATTCCAAAGAGTCAATTTGTTCACCAATGCTTCAATCCTGCAAATCATTCATACACACATACTTTGAGCCAAAATGTGTTAAGACCATTGTTAATCAGTTTAACAGACTAAGTTATTCATTTTAAAGGCTGGTACAAAAGAAAGAAAATAATGAAATATTGACTTCCCAACTACATTCACATTTTCTTTACATGTAACATATGGTAATGTGTTGGCTTGATACAGAAAAAAAATGCTATCAATGCCCATCTGCATTTTAAAACAGTTGGATACCTATAGGATCTGAGTATGTGTCCAGTTTTTTTTTTTTGCTACAAATATATTCTTAATCTCATTTTAAAATTACTAAATCAGGAGAAATGTATGCTAGTGAAGTGAAAGTGGCACAAATTAACAGCAACCACAGCAGCAGCAACCACAGCAACAACAAAAAAACCAAAATGATTCAGTAGAAATAAAAGTGAGAAGATGATTTAGATGCAAGAAACGTTTGCCACAGAATCCTAGATCACATCTCTCTGCTCACTAGAGTGCTCTCACCCTAAAGAAAGTGATTTCTTCTAGAAAATTTTCATAAATTAATCAAAAAATATTATTATTCAAATAACATATATAAACTTCCAGCAAAAAAAATGACTTTTGTCTTATTATTGGGCACATTTTTTAAGCGATCCAACATACAGTCTAATGCATTTTTATGCCTTTACTTTTAATAAGAACCTATTTAAATATATACAAGACCAAGAAAAGGTCTTCTCATAGGATTACTCTCATGAATAATATCTCTACCAGCAGGCATGTATCAAAATTGAATGGAGTTTCAGTTTGGCTTTTCAAATTATAATTCAAAGTAACATGGATCACTGAGTAGTCTGACCTGAAATGACCATTGCAATTAATTGTTTATTTGATTTTTAAATTTTATTATTTGACAGTCTCACATATGTAAATAATACACTCCGTATGCACTCATGCCTGAGCCTTGTCCTATCCTCCTTCCACACATACCACCTAACCCCTTTTTCTTATTATCAAGTCCTTATCCAATTTTAATGTCTTTATTGCTTTTGTTTTATTTTATGGACCACCGTTTTTATTCAGGGTTTGCACATGTTCTTGGACGTGATTCTACTCACCTGACTTTGCTTATCTTACTGAAGGCAATGGTGTTTCATCCATCCTTCTATACATTTCAGTTGACATTGTCTCCTGTTGTGTGTGTACGGCCCAATAAATCACTCTGTAAAATATAGCTGAATATTCACTGGATTGCTCTTGTGTAGTTGATAAGCAGGCAACGACAGGTGTTGTTCTTTCATGAATGCCACAAATACACCAGGCACCTAAAGCAACATATCATAGCTCTCTTTCTCCTATCCTTTCTTTTCTTTTACTCTTTGTTTCTTCTTTTAAGACTTTCCCTAGTTTTAGAGTGAATCATTTGGTGTGCATTCAAAATTAATTTGTTTAAAATGCCTTAATTTAACTGTGATTATCTTCCTTAACTATTCATACTTCAAAAAGAAATGTATTTATCAAAATGAATCTTTCTTCAATTTATAGATATCAAAATAAATCTAAAGAGGTGATTTGATTACTAGTCCATTTCCCAAAACAAAGGAATAAGCTAACTCCTCATGTCTATAACATATCCAGCAATAGAACTTTCATAAAGTCTACAGTCATAGTCATGAATATCCCTCTGGAGTGGACCTCAGACCCACTCCAATGAGAAATCACTTGATTATGCCAGCAGCAGTCAAGTCACTATTGCAGTTGTAAGTGACTCTTGAATGACAAATGGTATTATGACTTATAAGGTCTATTAAAATGTCAAATGCCTGTTTGGTATTTATATTGACATATAATTTGGCTTATAAATATTAATAATCTTTTCTTTTATTTATCATATTGTAGAATTTCATTATTCTTTTTGGAGATAAGATCCATTTATATATCCCAGGATGACTTCCTACTCATACTCCTCCTCCTCAACATCTTGAATATTGGGAATTTAAGTGTACACTATTATGCCTGGCTTCTTTTTCCATTCCTTCATAGTATAGTGTATATGAATGAACATAAATTCAAAATCTTAATGAAGTCCATTTCATCAAGACTTTTTAGTGATTCTCATTAAAAATAAAAGTTTTGTGTCCTCATTAAAATTTATTCAGCCATAAAAAAGAATGATATCCTCTCATTTGTAGCAAAATGGATGAACTGGGGGACATTATGTTAATTGAATATACCAGACTCAGAAAGAAAAGTACTGCATGTTCTTTCTCATATGTGAAAGTTTGAAATATGTCATTTTGATTGTAAAATGATAATTACTAGAAGTTGGGAAAGGTTTGGAACATGGTGAGTGGAGAGAAGTTGGTAGAGTCCTGCTCACTAAAAAAAAAAAAAAAAGTGTTCAGAATCATTTTAGTCTCTCTTTCTTCTATGAACAAATTTCAGTAAAATAGCTTCACTTCTTTTGTAATTGTTCAGATAAAATATCACTTGTAACAGTAGGGAAATAGACTTCTAAGGGTGAAGAGTTTCTCTAATTATCAAGTTACTTTTTCATATAAGTTTGGTCAAGTTATATATTTAAATTATTTTTCTATTTATTGTAGTTATTTATTTATAATATTTTTATTTTTCCATTGAAAAATTTCCACTTCCTCCTTTCCTCCTATTTCCCTCCAGCTCCTCCACTCCCCTTCCTCCATCCCTCTCCAGTCTTAAGAGAGGACAGGGTGCCCTGCCCTGTGGGAAGTCCAAGGCCCTCCCTCCTCCATCCAGGTCTAGGAAGGTGTGCATCCAAATAGACTAGGGTCACAAAAAGCATGCAGTAGAAACAAGTCTCAGTGCCATTATCATTGGCTTCTCAGTCACATGCTCCATCAGTTCTAGTCCAACTGGCCTTGGTGATCTCCCATTAGATCAGTCCCGCGGTCTCAGTGGGTGGACGACCCCTCGCAGTCCTGACTTCCTTGCTCATGTTCTCCCTCCTTCTGCTCCTCATATGGACCTTGGGAGCTCAGTCCAGTGCTCCAATGTGGGTCTCTGTCTCTATCTCCATCCATCGCCATATGAAGGTTCTATGGTGATATGCAAGATATTCATCAGTATGGCTATAGGATCAAGCCAGTTGAGGCACCCTCTCTTCTGCTGCCCAAGAAACAAGCTGGGTACATCTCCTTGGACACCTGGGAACCCCTCCAGTGTCAAGTCTCTTGCCAACCTTAAAATGGCTCCCTTAATTAAAATAGCTACTTCCCTGCTCTCTCATCCACCCCTCCTCCATCCCAACCATCCCATTCTCTCAAGCTTTCTCCATCCTCCCTTCTCCCTTCTCTCCCCATCTCCCCTAATCCTCACCCCACCCCCACCTCCGTGCTCCCAACCCCTGTCGCACAATCTTGTCCACTTCCAATATCCGGGAGGATAACTATATGTAATTCTTTGGGTTCACCTTCTTATTTAGCTTCTCTAGAATCACGAATTATAGGCTCAATGTCCTTGATTTATGACTAGAATCCACTTATGAGTGAGTACATACCATAACCATTTTTGGGGTCTGGCTTACCTCATTCAGGATAGTGTTT
This sequence comes from Microtus pennsylvanicus, assembly GCF_037038515.1. Classification (NCBI taxonomy): domain Eukaryota; kingdom Metazoa; phylum Chordata; class Mammalia; order Rodentia; family Cricetidae; genus Microtus; species Microtus pennsylvanicus. Next base: position 40,195,593 of record NC_134585.1, read on the forward strand.
TTTATTTCCATCCATATGCATGTAAAATTTAAGATGTCATTGTGTTTTTTGTTTTTGTTTTTTGTTTTTTTTATTGAGAAAAGGAAAAAAAAAAGTTTCCCCCTCCTCCCAGCCTCCCATTTTCCTCCCCCTCCTCCCACCCTTCTCCCCCTCCCCCCACTCCTCTCCCCTTCCCTCTCCAGTCCAAGGAGCAGTCAGGGTTCCCTGCCCTGTGGAAAGTCCAAGGTCCTCCCCCCTCTGTCCATGTCTAGGAAGGTGAACATCCAAACTGGTTAGGCTCCCACAAAGTCAGCACATTACGTAGGATCAAAACCCCGTGCCATTGTCCTTTGCGTCTCATCAGCCCTCATTGTTCGCCATGTTCAGAGAGTCCAGTTTTATCCCATGCTTTTTCGGTAACAGTCCAGCTGGCCTTGGTGAGCTCCCAATAGATCAGCCCCACTGTCTCCGTGGGTGGGTGCACCCCTCGTGGTCCTGACTTCCTTGCTCATCTTCTCCCTCCTTCCGCTCCTCATTGGGACCTTGGGAGCTCAGTACAGTGCTCCAGTGTGGGTCTCTGTCTCTATCTCCATCCAACACCAGATGAAGGTTCTTTATAAGTAACTTGGCCTTTTTCCTTTGCAGCTCTTAATATTTTTTCTTTATTCTGTATGTTTTGTGTTTTGATTATTATATGGTGAGGAGATGTTTTTTTTGGTCCAGTCTATTCGGTGTTCTGTATGCTTCTTGAACCTTCGAAGGACTATCCTTCTTTAGGTTGGGAAAGTTTTCTTCTATAATTTTATTAAATATATTTTCTGGACCGTTGAGCTGTACTTCTTCTCCTTCTTCTTATCCCAATTATTCTTAGGTTTGGTCTTTTTATTGTGTCCCAGATTTCCTGAATGTTTTGTGATGAGAATTTGTTGGCTTTGCTGTTTTCTTTGATCAGTGTGTTTATTTTCTCTATGGTATCTTCAGTGTCTGAAATTCGTTTTTCTATCTCTTGTAATCTGTTGGTAGTACTTGTCTCTGTATTTCATGTTCATTTACCCATATTTTCCATCTCCATCCTTCCCTCGGTTTGTGTTTTCTTCATTACTTCCATTTCATTCTTCATGTCTTGAACCGCTTCCCTTACCTGTTTGATTGCTTTTTCTTGTTTCTCTTGGTTTTCTTGGGTATCTTTGAGCGCTTTATTCATTTTCTCTACCTTTTTGTTTGTGATCTCTAATTGTTTATGGCAGTTTTTCACCTCCTGTTTAAGGTCTTCTATTATTTTCATATAATTCACTTTTGAGTCGATTTCTTCTAATTCTTCAGGAGTAGGGTGTACAATTCTTCTTATTTCGGGATCTCTGGATTCTGGTGATGTCATGTTGCCTTTCAGCTTGTTGAAGGAATTCTTGCCTTATCACCTTCCCATCTCTTCCTTTGAATGGAGCCAGGAGAGGCCTGGTGTCTTGGTCCAGTCTTTGCTGTGACTGACTCTCTGGTTGTAACTCTTCAGTGTAGAAGCAGGAACCGTCCAGTCCAGATGGAACTTCTCAGCACCGAAACATAGACACCTGGTAGTCCAATGACCCACGGACAAAAGGGAGAACTTGGGGGGCAGGGCGGGGACAAGTAGAACACAGGACACCCTGCCGCAAAAGCTAAAGGTGCCCGTGCTCCGTTTGGGGGAGGGGGTCCTTGAGGCCTGCCCGGTAGGCAGGCACTCACCTCTCTGGGTGGGTAGCCTTAGTGTAGGAGCAGAAAACTGTTCCTGAGCAAAGGACCTAGCAGATAATGCAGGCTTGTGTGTGGGGGGGGAGACAGCCCTGCAGAAGGAGCTGGGGGAGGGGGTCCTGTGCTCTCTTCCGGGTCAATCCGCCCCTGGATCGCACACACTCACCCTTCCAGATGGAACTCCTCAGTACCTAAACAGGGCCGCCTGGTCGATGTCATTGTGTTTTACTGCTGAGTACAACTCTAAAGTGTATATGTGCCACACCTTATTTATCCATATTGAGGGGCACCTAGGTTGTTTCCAACATATTTCTATTTATATTTTGGTGATTCCCTTTTAAATAAACATTTAAAAAATATTATGCCAACTTTGATTTCATTCTTATGATATTTACATTTCTGTTCAAACAAATATGTTTTATAAATGTTTTAGGTTAGTTGCAAATGTGTGCAGCATTTGTATTATGTTCTTTGTGTTAAATAGCTTTAGGTATATTTGATGTGCTTCACTTTTGTAGAACACTATGTTTCCCTCTCTCATTTTGTTTGCTTTGCTCTGTTCTCCTTTTTCTGATCCCTTCCCTCTTTTTCAATTCCTCCTTTAAACTACTTTTGTTAGGAGCTAAGGAGATGTTTTCCTGGTGAAGTATTTGTTACAAAAGTACGAGGATGCAATGCTAGATTCCTAGCACTCAGATAAGAGGTCATACAGAGCACTATTTACTTTTAATCCCAATAATGTGGGGATTGAGACAGGAAGATTTCTGGCACTAGCTGGACAGCCAGTATAGCTGAATTAGTAAGCTCCGTGTCCAGTGAGAGGACATGTCTCAAAAATGAAAGTGGATAGTCACTACCATTCAATCTGGGAAGGCAACTATGAGAAGCAAAACAAGCCTGTATTGTTTTGGAGGGTTGAAAAGTTTCTTTCTGTAATGGATGATGATAAATGTGGAAACTCACAATTGGTTCATCTGCAGACGGTAATTGTGGAGTCCTTAGCCACAGGTGGAGAAGCAATCTTACCCTCACTAGAAACACAGATAGGAGGGGAGTATGAGATTTTAAGAGCCAGAGGATAGGGAACTCTGGAGTCAAATAGTCTATTCTGCAAATGACAAAATCACTGCACTCATAAAGCCAAAAATTGTTTGATTACTTGCACAAGACCTGCACAAGACAAAGACAATTATTGTACCAAAACGTGAGAAGTGGTGCATGTTCTTTTGAACGTGAGAAGTTATGGACAGTGATACTTTCTCATTGACACCTCTCCACTGGATAGTCCCCCACCAGAACTTTGTGGGCAATTAAAACCAAAGATTATGGCTTATAAAATTTGTAAAGTAAAGGAAAATAAAATAACAGAAGAGTCCAATAGAGCAAATCTTGGAAGAGTTCTGGAGAGGTTTTTTGATGAATATGATTATGCCGTTTGATTTTTGTCTAGGAAGAAGTAGCCTTGATTTTTTAAAAAAAGTCACCAAATGATTGGTCTATAGGCAAGGCTGTAGAGTATTTTCACAATTAATTGACGTGAGAGAATTGCAGCCCATTGTGGGTGAATCCACCTCTGGACAGGTGGTGCGTGGTTGTATGAGAAAGCAAGCTGAGTGATCCAAGGAGAGCAATGTCTCCCCATGGTCCCTATGTTAGTTCTTTACTTGAACTCCAACTATGGCTGCCAGCAGTGTTGGTCTGGGACTTGGACATGTAAACCAAAAAACCCTTTTCTCTCAGTTACTCATAGTGAGTGTTTTTATCACAGTAACAGAAATAAAACTAGCACAGCTTTTGTACCAGACACCATAGAGTCTAATTTTTGAAACAGAACTGACTATGTTCTTTTGGGGAGTGTTGTGTAAGTATTTGAAAATTTGGTCTCACAAAAACATTTACTATGTAGAGCTAACTGTCTGTTTTATGAGAACTTTGAAAGATAAAAATATTGAAAGAAATTGAAGCAATGGAGGTTTGCCTGGTATGTTTCAGAAAAGAGTGTTTAAATCCTGAAAGATTCTATTGGGCATGTTAGTGTTATGTATTTGAATTAAAAATATGGTTTATTTTATGGTCAACTGGGGTTGAGGAATCAATTATGATTAGTAACAGACGAGCACCACTGAAGTAAATTGTTGCTTTACTGGGATAAATACTTCTGGTAATCTGGGACAGAAAAATCAGTGGTAATTAAAAGGAGATTGGGATCATTGAATTGAAATTTTGAGGAAGTAATTCCCCAAGCTTAGTGCACAAAAACACTTGTCCATAGAGATCAAGTAGCTAAAGTTGGTAGATGACCTTGGCAATGAGTAAGAGTTTTCCATATGGTACTGGATTAGAAAGCATGAATCTTTAAATATTGAGTAGTTTATTCATAGAAGATGAGGAGATGAAGTTTGGTATCTTGTGGCACTGTTGGTGTCCCTGAAGAGAAAACAGGATACATCTCTGGTTAAAGTCCAAACTCAATTGTATGGATATCCCCCACCCACTGCATATTGAAAATACCAGGTTCATGGGGAAATCTTTATTTCTTCAACAAACCATTTTTCAATTGAAAGTGCACTATTCAACCTCCCCTTTGTGTAGCTTATAAAGACTGCTATGACTTTATTAGTTTTATTCATTGTGCTCTGAAAGGAAACAAAGTAGTATCATGAATTTTTATAATTGTTAAGCCTTATGATGTGATCAATTTTGGCTAAACTTTTATTTATTACTGATGTGGATGTGTATTTCCTTTATCTTGAATATAATATTACATATATATCTAGAAAATACAGTTGATCTATGACAAAGTTTAACTATGTCAACTCTGATGATTTTTCAATTTGGAGGACCTGTTTAGATGAAATCTAAATGAATGAGTAGGATATGGAAGTGTCCTATCTTTATTTTGCCAGGCCATATGTGGCATTTTATGCTTTTTAGTGTTGTTTTATGAAAGTAGTCTCCCAGTATTTGGTACATAAAGGTTTATAATTTTTGTGCTTACATAGATTATCTATTCATTTTATTGCTATTTAGTAGTTTTCCTCATCTCTTTTGCCTAACTTTTATGTGAAGTCTAATTTATCAGACATGAGGAAGTTTTCTTGGTATATTGAATTACATTCTCTAACACTCATTTTATGATTGTTCTCATCTAAGATGAAAATAAAGAGAATGAATTAAATAGAATATAATATAAATGTTGAATTTTGAAATACTTGATCAAAACAATCCGCTTAATATCCATAATATTTCAAAGGTGCTCTGTTCTATTGGCTATTCTGAAATTATGAATAAAACATTTTACAATGTGATTTATGAAAAAAATTACAAAAAACACAGTCCTTAATTATCTCCCTTATCTATCTCTACTGCATCTAGAATTTTGCATATATAGTCAAAGACATTCTAGTGATGGCATGCTCTGTGTAACTGTGGCATCATCCAATTATTCCACAAAGAGACTTTACAAATAATTTTTTGATATATCTAGAAATTACAACTAATTTTGGTTAGGGATAAGTAAAAAGAGAAAGAAATAATATAGGTGGTTGTTTTAATGCATTTGATACAATAATGGTAAAGAAGAATAGGCCGTAAATATAGGAGGAATTGGGAGAAGGGTATGAGATGGGTAGGAGAAAAAGAATAATTGAGGTAATTATATTTATTTTGTTGACTAACACTTTCATAACTTCTTGGCCTGATTCCATTATTTTACCTGCATTTCTAAAATTTGCCTAATTTAACAAGTTACGCTTTTTAAAAAAGTTCACTTGTGGTGCTCTTCATGCCTTCTTAAGGATAATATATTAATATATATGCTAAAACAAAATGAAAGGAAGGACTGGCACATTGAAATTCACATACCATAATTATATAAATATTTATTCTGTTAATTATTCATTAATTAAAAACACAAAAATACTTGTATTACTACCACCTCTGACTACTGAGTTATTTTTAAATGAGTGAATAATATCTAATTTTCAACTTATATATTGGTAAAAAATGTAAACTAGACCAAGTATGTTACAAAGTCCATTCTCTTAGTTATAAAAGAAGAGAAGACAAATTGGCAACTGTTTTTTTCAGATATGATTTGTTTTATGACTCCAAAAATCATACCAACTTTTACCATTAAAGGTATTCAGAAGTGAGATTTAATAGCTTTTCAATATAGAATTAAAAAGAAAATAGCATGCCTTCCACTTTCTAGATTCTTGACCACTAGTATTTCATTTGTTGCTCTCATTTTTTTAGTTGTTTATTTATTTAGACTATTTTACCATGCACACTAGCGCTAGATGAATCTTGAGAAGCAATGAGATCACCCAGTTGAGATTAACTAAAATGAGAGAAGAGTGTCCTGGACCAAGCTAAAGACAAAAGCAATATTTGAAATAATACAGACAAAAGAAACTCAAAAAGACCCCAAAGAGAACAGAATCAGTTGGTCTTCTGATTTTGGTTTTGCCCATGTAGTAGAGCAGGTATAAACTCAATGCCATGCTGGTTGGGCTGGAGGGATGTCTCAGCTCTAAAAGGTTAGACTTTAATAACTAAAAACATAAGGTATCTTGTTATGAGATCTAGTGCAAGGATAAAACCTGAAAGTCCGAGCTTAGTGCTGGATATTTGGACAGTGCTGTGTGAAGCGCAACAGTCAGTCAAGACAAGACATTATTCCTTTAATCCTATGGAGAATATTGAAACTATTCTTCAGTACTACAGGAAAGCTATGTTAGACGATTAGTATGATGTTTAATAGCAGAAATATGTCCTCCTTATACAAACAAGGACTGCATTTCTGCATCCTCGAGTCATGTTTAGTCTATATTTTGTACATGACAATGCTCTTCACCAGGCTCTCCTGTACATAGACTATATTACTATATATACATACTACATACTATATACCTCAATTTATTAATCTCTTTTTCCCAGAAAACAAAAGATAAAGGTCCTGTTCCCTTGGTAGGTATCTCCTTGGTAAAACTGTGTGAGGAATTAAGCAAAATATCCATTCATAGAATGACTTTATTTTACTAGCAACTTGGCAATGGATATGGCATCAACTACAGAAACCATCAAACAGAGACAGAGACCCACATTGGAGCACAGGACCCAAGGTCCAAATCAGGAGCAGAAGGAGAGAGAGCACGAGCAAGGAACTCAGGACCGTGAGGGGTACACCCACATACTGAGACAATGGGGATGTTCTATCGGGAACTCACCAAGACCAGATGGACTGAGCCTGAATAAGTATGGGATAAAACAGGATTCGCTGAATAGCGGACAATGAGGACTGCTGAGAAATCAAGAACAATGGCGCTGGGTTTTGATCCTACTGCATGTACTGGCTTTGTGGGAGCCTAGGAAGTTTGCATGCTCACCTTACTAGGCCTGGAAGGAGGTGGGAGGTCCTTGAACTTCCCACAGGGCAGGGAACCCTGACTGCTCTTTGGGCTGATGAGGGAGGGGGACTTAACTGGGGGAGGGAGAGGGAAATGGAAGGCGGTGGCGGGGAGGAGGCAGAAATCTTTAATAAATAAATTAATTAATTAAAAAAATACTGTCCTGAATTAATATTTGAGATACTCACATTTCTGCTCTTAGTTCATATTAAACACAGAATTTTGATTTGTTAAAGGTGTTATCAGAGTCTGCAAACTAATACCTATGACATAGTCCTTCTGAAAAATTCTTAGTTTTGAGAATTTTTCTGAAATAGCTGAGTCTAATTAACTAGATTTGCAGGTGGAATGATTCATAAATTTTACCTACTAGAATCTAAAGGGAAATAGATTATCTAGAATTAAAAGTCAACATGGAGCCGGACGGTGGAGGCGCACGCCTTTAATCCCAGCACTTGGGAGGCAGAGGCAGGTGGATCTCTGTGAGTTCGAGACCAGCCTGGTCTACAAGAGCTAGTTCCAGGACAAGCTCCAAAACCACAGAGAAACCCTGTCTCGAAAAACCAAAAATAAATAAATAAATAAATAATAAAAGTCAACATGTAGAAGAAGTTTCACTCCTCCTGAACTATTGGGAACTGGAAGATTGGCAAGGCCTATCTTGCTATGGATCAGAATCCTCAGGTGAAGTTTAAGGACACCTTTGAGGCTGAAACTGGGAAACAAAGTTCACAGTCTAAACAGGTGGTATCACTAAACTGCACTGGAACAATCTTACAAAAATAACGATGAAGTTGTCAAGTTACTCTGTTTAACAGCATAGATTTTTTTAAAGACATGATTGGGAGGTTTTAATTACTTGTGAAGATCAGCCAAAGTCAAAAGCTTGATTCTTGGCTTATCATTTTGCTAATCTGAGATAATAATATCTACTAATATGTTTCTGAATTTTAAATATCACATACCATATCCTGATCAAGATCTATACCTAGATCCCTAATCTAGACATGCAAATATCAGATTTTATCAGAAGGTATATGTGTTATATGTTTTAACTTTGATGTGGCATTTGATATGATGACAAATCATACCATTTTTACATTACTGAAATTCAACTACCATAATAAACATTGACCAACAGAATTTCAAAGACTGACGGAGGTCAAAGTAATGCTTAACCCATGAAGCATTTGATTCAGAAATGTGTGAGCATTTAATCCTCTTATTACTCATTTTACATTTCATCAGGTACTACATGGCATGGATAAATGCTGCCCTGGTCAATTGCTTCCTACCACAATTGAATTGTCTCATTCTAGCTTGCTGTCTTCCTCTGAAAGTTAGAGCCCCTTGAGGGACATCTATGTGATCAAAAAAGTAATGAAAGATTCTAATCGCTTAGGGTTTATTTACTAGGGATTACCTCACTTTCTTTGAAATAGATTCCACGAACATATCACATAAATAAAATGCCTTTCTCAGGCTAATATATTGATGAAGGAAATAATGTATATTTTGTAACTGATATAATGTAATATTAGGAAAAAAGGACAAGTCTTTTTTTAAAAAAAATTCTGACCCATATATTTAAAATAGTGTCTGAAAGTGTTCTAAATAGATTTTAGACTGATATTTTCATTAAAACTTTCATGTAAATTCAATAGAAATTCAAAAGAAAAACTGATTGGCAGGAGTAATTTCCACAGAATTGAACACCTCTCTCAAATACTTTGAAGATAACAAACATCTTTATTTATCCTTCAAGGTATATAAGAGATTATTGTGGCATTTAATTAACTTATGTTGTATTCATAATATTAGACTACCACTGATTGTAGTTTGGGCTTTCCTTTTATTATGTTCCTACAGTAGATTTTTATAAATGTAGAGATATTTTTTGAAAGATTTTATGTAGAGGGACTCAGAACTAATATGAGCAGCATCATAATATAAAAAGGTGTGGTCACAACAAGATGATAAGATGTGTTTTTATGAGAGTGCAAATGTCAATACCCAGTTATTACGACATACTTGGAGTATACGGTATTCTTAATTGAACCATTAAAATGTGTCACAGATACATACATATAAAGTTCCTTCAATTTTAATGAAACAGTTTGTGAACTAGGAACTATACTGATTTTATAGATCACATACATTTCCTTAAGACAAAATGGATGACATTTCTCAGAGCATCACAATCTATGATGAACAATTAATTTTATAAATAGAAGGTAATGTTTGTGAAAAAATCACTTTGGTGCAAACAAAATGTACATATCTCATTGGGTATTTAGTGTAATACAAAAGCTTTTACAATTTTAATCCATAAAGTTATGATTTGCTTTGAACATTGGATATATTTCTTATAGTCAATGGTTTTATATATAGATATATGTGTGTGAAATCATATTTATTTACTACCTATGTTTTATTACTTCTTTGATTCTAAATTAATAGTAATTATATCTACAATATATCAGACACAGCTATTTGCTGCATCTAAAAGCAACATTGACGAACACGATTTCTTCTATTTTTCAATATCATAATAGAGAATGTGAAATACGCTTTATGACCACGTATATCAGTCCCCTTTTTTTTAAAACACCTTGCCAATATTTTGTCAGTCTAAGGCATTTGACAATATAGAATGTTAATAAAAGTTAATAATTTAATTATTTGCTGATAGGAAATAAATGGTAACATCTCATGATTATCTAATGCCACAAGGCACAAGAAATCAGTCTGGAATTGATGGAGTCTTGTCTGCATATATTGCTTATGGTATCTTTCCAGAGGGATTGTGAAATACACTTTAATCTTGGTTTCATTCCTCATTTGTGCACTGATCCTCTTGACTAGCATATTATAGGGCTCCATGTTCTAGGAGGGAAGAGAATGGTAAAAGCAGATCTGTTCCAGAAAGTTGTTTTTCTTTTTCTCAAGATGCGAGAATTATTCGTGTATTTTAAGGTTGTATTTCCAAATTTAAAGGATAAGAATTGTGGAAAAGCTAGGCTGAAAAATCCATTTCAGAACATTTACAGCATAGGAACCAACAGAACCTATCTCTCTTCCTTTTTATAGTTTTTACTGAGCAATATATTTTTCTCTACTTCCCTCCCTTACTCTCCCTTCCCCTTCTACTGTTTCCCATGATTCTCATCCTTCCAATTTACCCAGGAGATCTTGTCCTTTTCTACTTTCCATGTAGATTATGTCCATGCAGATTCACTCCTTTGTTAACCGAATTGAATTATTTGTACTAGTGTCATTATTGGCGAGGGGGCCTTGAATTTTAGCTGATGTTTAGAACTCTGCTGTTTTAAGTGCTGCCAAAAATATGTCTTTGGATATAGCATTTAACAAATAAAACCCGTTTGAAGATCAAAAAAAAAAAAGATTATGTCCATGTACTTCTCTCTTAGGATCTTTGTTGTCTAGGTCCTCTGAGGTTGTAAATTATAGGCTGGTTTTTCTTTGCTTTATGTCTAAAAGTCAATTAAGAGTGAGTACATATTATATTTGTCTTTCTGGGTCTGGGTTACGTCACTCAACATGATGTTTTCTAAATGCATCCATTTGTTTGCAAATTTCAGATGCCATTATTTTTTCCTCTGTGTTATAAACCTTTGTGTAAATTTGTCACATTTTTCTTACCTATTCTTCAGTCAAGGGTCATTTTGGTTGCTCTTAGGTTCTGGCTATGACAAACAATGCTGTTATGAACGTAGTTGAGCACATGTCCTTGTTGTACGATAGAGCGTCCTTTGGTTATATACCCAAAAGTGGTATGGCTGGGTCTTAAGGTAGGTTGTTTTCTGAGAAATCACCATACTGATTTCCAAAGTGGCTGTATCGTTTTGCAATCCCACCTGCAATGGAAGACTGTTCCCTTTACCCCACATACTTTCCAGCATAAGTTGTCATCAGTGTTTTTGATTTTGGCCACTCTGACAAATGTAATATGGAATTTCAGAGTTTTTTTATTTGCATATATATATGATGGCTAAGGATGTTGAGTATTTCCTTAAGCATCTTCCAGAAATTTTAGATTTATCTGTTTAGGTCTGTGACCCATTTTTTCTAATTATTTGTTCTTTCAATGACCAATTTTTGAGTTCTTTGTTTATTTTGGAGATTAGCCCTCTGTATGATGTGGGGCTGGTGACGATCTTTTTCCCATTTTATAGAACCTGTCTCTTTAGATGCTTATATAGAATGTCACTAGCTATAATTTCTTCCAACTTTTGGCAATAGACAGGGAAAATACATCTTTACACTCAGTAAGTTATTATTTTATATGCACATCAATAAAAATTGCTGCAATAAATTAGACTATATAAATTTCCAACTCACTTGATTTTAAGACTTCAATCTTAAGTCTTAACAGTCAGTCAACATCAGCTTGGCATTTCAAGTATTCATTTTCTGCATGTAATCTACTAAGGCATAATGCAGCTGAAGAGAAGGATTTCCTCCTTCATAACACTGACTTTAAAGCTAAATGGGGAAGCAAATGTATAGAACTGTTTGAACAGTAATAAGCAATGAAGCCAGCATCTCATATCAACATGTTAAAGTTATTTAGAATCTTAGTTTACACACCTCAGGGAATTCCTTAAAATATAGTAGCATGACATAAAAGGGTAACACAATTAGTTGATGATTACACAAGTGGGATTCAGGTAGGTAGAGATGAAGTGAGCGTTACAGGCAAATATCACGCGTTAAAACATGATAAAATATGTTTGAATTTGGTACTGGCTGCAAAAGGATGTTTTTTATTGTTGTTGTTTTTGTTCTGATGCCGATTTTCTAGTGAAAACATTGATTATTCATTTCAGTTCAGATAACATAATAACATTTTATGTTAATCATGCATTACATTTTGCTCTAATTCCAGAACTCAATTGATTTTTATACAAAGATTAATTTATTTAAGTAAATAATCAAAATTTTATTCCATTTAAGCTTCAAATAGAAATCTGAGCAAGGAAGTGAATCATTTACTACTGTCAGCACTCCACAAAGAAAAGAGCAATTTTCCAAAGTTGTATATCTCTTTTCTAGAGCATATATCCTGGACACAGGCAACTCATACATCCTCAAGACTCTTGCAACTACCAGGTCCTTTGGAGATGAAAATATTTACAACAATTTCATGTGTCAGAATAGCACTGTAGGTAAATGAAGGCTTAGAAATGCTTACGTCCTTGCTACAAATGTGACCAATCATGTGAATGTAACAAGGTAACTCAGTAAGATTAAAGGTTTATTTATTTACTTTTTTGTGCTTCAATTTCTAAAATTAGAAAATACTATGAACACTTACAAGTTCTTTTAAGAGAAAGAAAATAAAATAAAATCTGTGGCTTTGAGCAGATTGTGATATAGAGACAAACACCACTCAACTACGTTTTTTCATAAGTCACCCAGAGAACAGGAAACCAGTGACCACAGAGAGAAAAGATAAGAAAGGACCAGAGTAAACAGTATATAGAGAAGTGAGATAAATACATAAGACTCAATTTTATAGTTACAACAAAAACAAAATTGAAAAAAAAATCTAAGAAAAGCCAGAAGACTACCTCTCAGTCCCACCTTGAGCTACAGACAAAAGAAGACACGTGTCCTAAGCATATGGAGAAAAACTGGAAACACAGAAAACTATAGTTAGTCTGTGACGCAGATTTTGCTTTTTGACAGTAGGTTTTTTTTCCCTCCCACATACAATGTATTTTTATCTCAGTTTTCCCTCCTCCAACTCTTCCCTGATCCCCTGCTTGTACTGTGTCTCTCAATTCTTTTGAGAATGGAATGAAGGAACTATTCATCTGTGGAGAACAGAAAATATGGTTATAAATGATCTCCAAGGCCCCACATCTTCCATGTTCTAGAAAAAACGAAGATTCTGATAATTTCAACAATAGAAGTGAGTTGAATATGAAACAGTGGGTCTTCCTAAGCTCTGGTGAAAGAAACTGTGCATTTTTCAAGGAAACACAAAATTGGACATGATAGAAAGAGGGGAAACCAGATGGAAAGGCAAATGCATGACTGGTGCCTTTGCCTCTCTTTAGATACTGAGCGATTAATAAACGTGGAAGGAAACATAGACAATGAAGTATGACAGAAAAAGAGGTGGGAGTTGGGGGAAGGGTGGTGTCCTATTCTTATAAATGG